>NW_028270183.1:100261332-100386109 GCF_037043375.1 Chiloscyllium plagiosum
AAGCACCCTCTGCGTCCTCTCCGAAGCCACTGCATCCTTCCTGTAATGTGGTGAACACAATTGAACACAGTACTCTCAGTATGACCTAACCAAAGTCTTATAAAGCTGCAACATGACATCCTGACTCTGGTAATCAATTTGCTCACCAATAGAGACAGGCATGCCAAATGCCATCTTTACCACCTTATCTACTTGCATGTTCTCTTTCAGGGAGACGTGGACTTGAATTACACGATTCCCATGAACAACAAAGCTGTTCAGGGTCCTGTCTTTCACCATATACTTTTCCTTATTATTTAATATCTCAAAGAGCAGCATCTCACACTTACATGATTAAACTCCATCTGCTATTTCTCCGCCCATATCTGCAGCTTTTCTATGTCCCACTGAAATATTTCGTAACTCTCCACACATCCACTATTCCCCCAACCTTTGCATTGTCTGCACACTTACTAATACATCATTTATATTTTCATCTAAGTCATTTTTTGTCCGCCATAAACAACAGAGTCCCAGTACAGATCCTGTGGAAGAACGAGGGAAAATAAGGGAAATATAGAATTCTTGAATAAATGAGACTCTTGAATGACAAAACAATTCTGATCAATAATCTCTGAATGTTATTAAAAAGAAACAATATTTTAATCCTCAGTTTACCAATCTTAATGAATATCTAGTCAAGATCCAAGCAAACCGTTTTGGAAATATTGAATCATTTTAATTGCTGAGTTCTAACATTATATGCCTTTACAGAATGAGGGTGTCGCTGTACAGGCCAATAGTTATTTCCCATTCCTAACTGCCCAGAGGACAGTTGAGAGTCAGCCACGTTGTTGTGGGTTTGGAGTCAGACCTGCCGTGGTGGGATTCAAATTTGGGTCCCCAGAACATCATCTGGATCTCTGGATTAACAAGCTAGCAATAATGCTACTAAGTCATTGCCTCCTCTATAAAGATTTTTTTTATTTTAATTATCACACCTTAATGAAATTTAGTCTTTCTAACAAGCATCATGAGATTCCCCCTTTATTTTTAATCCATTATTTCTTAATGCCAGTATCATCATGAAATATTAACATTTTTTCTGGTCAACACACCAGCAATCAACCAAAGATTTTTCATCCAACACTCATAGTAAATATCTCATACTCTTTCATCTCACTACTCATTTTAATGGAAGGATTATTAATCAGCTTTATCAATTATAAGAAGTCTAATGAATTTTCACAACAATATTTCAGTTCTCGCCAACATATCGAACAGTCACATTGCAATACAAATTTTCTCATTATTCTTAAATTTGTTTTCAGCTATTTTAAACCATTTTCTAGCGAATAACGAACAGGTTTAACTCCAATATATCCAGCTGTAGATGTGGAATTATGGCTTAGTACATCAATTGACTCAAAGACACATTGCACTCTACAATCTCCCAAACATAGCTAAATTTAATTTCATGGGTGGAAACTTATTTAGATTGATTTGATTAAATTTCACTTGATTGTTCACATTTATTGTAGTTCTTGCTAAAAATCCATTAAATTTCCAATGATTTAATTAAATACCACATGTTTGGAAAAAGGGAATTTGCTTTTAGCTGATCTGTCATCTTTAATACCTTTTCTTCTTTCCCAATTCATGCATATTGTTTTTAAATTTTTAGTTCAATGTATGAAAAAGTGATTTGAAGATACAGAAATGTTATAGCTTTTATCCCAAATTATTTGTCAATGTACAATATTTCACAAGTGTGTCACATTTCTTCTTTCTACCAAATGTCATGGATTGTACCTTTCACTAAAAAGGATAATCACATTCATTATCTATTCACGTTCTGTCTAATTCTGTCCCAAACATCTAACCACTGATTGGGGTTAAAATTTGACAAATTATAAATTACCTTTCTTTCCAAGAAATACAATGGAAAGAAGAGAGAATTCTTGAATCGCCTGCATTTTTGAATGAAAATATAATTCTGTTTGATAATGACCATTAGTTTTCTATCAACCTAGTTACTTTGTTTTAATTCTGTTTACTGATCTTAATGAATATTTTATCAACATCAAAGTAAGCTACTTTGAAAGCACTGAAACAGTTTTCTTTTTTAGAATTCTAACATTAGTTATAAATAAAAACGGAAAGATCTGTAGATGCTGTAGATCAGAAACAAGAACTTGAAATTTCTGGGAATAGTCAGCAGGTCTTGCAGCATTAGTGGAGAGAAAGCAGAGTTAATGTTTTGGGTTGACTGACCTTCCGCAAAAGCGTCCTCATTGTCAACACATCTGCCAACTATAAATAACTTCACATCTAGTTTTGTCGAAAATATCACATTTTTACCTTATTTGAATACTCATAATAATCATTGCTTATTATTCAGCCTAATCAATTCACTCCAATAACTGCTGTTGATTGTTTAGTCAAATAACAATGAGATATGTCAAATTTCTTTAGTTTACAACTTCCAGTTTTTTAAAAATCTAATTATTTCCAATATCTGGTATTAGATTTTTTCCATCCAGGTTTCCTACATTGTGGAAATATAGCTCAGTTCATCAACTGATGTAAACGTTTTAATTGTATATTCTCCTGATCATTGTGAATATTGATTTCCGCTTCAACAGTGGAAACTGTGCTGAAGTGAATTGGTTGTGAACAAAAATGTGTTTTGATGAAGGGTCACTGGACCCAAAACATGAACTCTGCTTCTCTCTGCAGATGCTGCCAGACTTGCTGAGCTTTATTCCAGCAATTTCTGATTTTATTTCTGATTTCCAACATGCACATTTCTATGGTTTCTTGCATTGATTGTCTTTCACAATAACGCTAGCATTTCTATATTTCTAACTATTACAATAAGGGTTTAATATTTTTCAGGCTCAAAAGCATTTAAATTTCATGGGTTACTTATGTATTCAAAACAGAATTAACATATGTTTGTTCTTTTCTTCAACAGTGGATCTTGAATTGGTCCAAATCACAAATTTGTGGAAACAAGGGACGTTTTCTTCAGCTGAGGAGTCATATTGAATCAAAAATACATTATTTCCAATTTATGACCTTTGCAATGCAGTTTAAGTTTCATTTAGGTAAATGAATAACTGTTGAATTATATTGAATCATTTGATTTATTGTTAGTCTTCACTGATTCTCCCTTCAACTTTCTGCGAATTATCACACGATTTATATTTAATCAAGACCATTGTTATTTAGCTCCAACATTATTATTTTTGTCAGTCCATTACACACAGAAAGTATCTGATTCCATCCCAGTCCAATTATTTTCATAAATATCTGAGCAGTTTTCATGAGAGTATCTACAGTAAACATGTGATTATAGTCCTCCCATTCCTGAGTGGGAACATTATGGAAAACTCTTATGGAGCTCTGGTAATGTCTCTACGAGTAGACCAGGATTCAATTCCCACCTTCCACAGAGGTGTATCAAAGCACCTCTGAAATTTGATGAGAAAATATATAAATATCTACCGAATTGCTTTTCACTCCAACATTAAATCCACTTGTAAGTTTTGTTCATTTTAATGATCACAATACTTCCAAATTATTTGCTTCGGGTCACGAATTAAGTATGAATGTCATTATGCTGCTTTTAAATTCCTCCAAAATTTAAAGAACTTTGTTGTCGTAAAGAGTTTACAGTCTTTACGACTGTAAAGGTGAGAGGGGAAAGATTTAAAAGGGGCCTGAGCGTCAACGTTTTGCGCCGAGTGTGGTGCGCATATGAAATGAGCTGTCAGAGGAAGTGGTAGAGGTTGGTACAACTACGACATTTAAAAGAGTCTTGGACAGTTAGGTGGTGAGGAAAGGTCCAGAAGGTTATGGGTCAAATGCAGGTAATTGGATTAGTTCAGTTTACAAAACCTGGTCGGCATGGACAAGTTGGGCTGAATGGCCTGTTTTCGTGCTGTATCCATCTCCGTTTCTTCAATACACAAATTGTTACGATTGATAAAGAAAAGAGCAAATGGGTTTTAAGTTCACTTTGCGACCTTAAAAAGTGACATGAATTATAAAGAATTTTGTAACATCTAAAAAAGTCTGTGATTAGAAATACAAATAAATATGATAATTGAAGTGAAATATAATGAAATCAATTCAACTCTTTTTCCATGGTTAAAATATAAATTGATACTCAGAATGATTGTGAGTTTGTACACTGCAATGTCTTCACATTAGTTCGTATGCTGAGATATAATTCCACATTTACACCCATTACTGAACTGAGCAATTATTGGCTATTAGCAACACATAGATTTTCAAAATTCTGTTAGTGCAGTTAGAAGAATATGAAATGTGATTTTGCAATGTGTAGCGATGAACAGAAATTATTGCAGTGAAAACCTCAATCTACAAGGGTGAGATTACTGTGATCATTCATATGAGCAAATGTCAGATACTTACAATGAGATTTGGATGGTAAGTTGTGGATTCCATTATGGGATAGTTGACCTGAAAGAAAAATGCATTTTCATATTGTAGTATTGTTCCAATGGATTAAGTTAATGAATAGATTAAATTAATTCATGAATTTCACTATAACCTTCAAAGGACAAACTTAAATTATTTCACAATTATTGTAATGATAATGACTCGATAATTATTTTTGTTAACCTGAACAAATAAATTGACTAAATATTTTGAAAGTACTTTGCTCTGATGTTGATTGGATGTTCATTAAGATCTGTAAACTGAAGAATAAAATATATTAATGGATTGAAGAAAAAATGAGCCATTCAGTAATTTTGCTCAAAAATGCAGATGATACAAGAATTATGTATTTCGTTCTATTGATTACTTGAAGGAACATGTATTTTTAATTGATGTAAGTTTGCAGTGCACATGATCCATAAAAGCAAACATTCATTTAATGTGATTAATCAGCTGAAGGACACATTCCTCTTTTGCTTTTTTTTTAAAGCAGGACTTTCAAGAATTCAAAAATGATTAAATTTGTTGAACTGAACAGCAAATCTATGTGACTTCACTTCGCACAAAAAACAGCACAGGAAATTTAGAACATTTTTATCACGAGCTGGATGTGGCATTCAAAACAAGATAAATGTTTGTACTGAATTGAAATCGAAGCAAGTCAAACAGGATTCCACTATTAAAATAAAAATCAATTTGCATCCCATTACTGAACTAAAAATCAACTAGGATGGCACTATTACCATAAAAACCAGCATTTGCTATAATTGTACAATGATACCATGCGATATGTGTACATCAGTTGATGTACTGAAACATGATTCCAAACTTAAAGCTGGATCTACTGTATTTGAACAATTATTAAATATTGGAAACAAGTATTAATTTGTATTTAAATCAGTGAATGTCAAACTTTAAATTGGCAAGAAATCTCATATTGCTGTGCAACTGTGTGATGTGTAGAAATGCACAGAAATTATTGGAGTGAATAGCAATCTAACATGTGTTAAATAATAAGACTGAATATTAATTTCATGATTATTTTGCGCATTCACATCAGAAGGGATAATATGTTTACTATGAGCGGTGGATGGGAAAGCATGGGTTCTTTTGCAAATGTGTTAACCTGGAAAGAATGATTACAATTTTTCATTTTAATATTGATGCTAATAAACAATGGATTAAACTAAAATGTGAATCTCACGATGCCTGTCACAAAGACTAAACAAAATTACTGTCTGATTATTGGAATGGCAATAAATTGATAATTAATGTTAGAGGTCTGGCAAATTAAATGATTAAATATTTTCAAATTAGTTTGTTCTGATGTTGATTAGACATTCATTAAGATAGTGAATTGAAGATTAAAATGACATGGTGATGTTTTGAAAAACAAAAGACATTGAGGGATTATTAATCAGTATTGTTTGGTTCATAATTCTCAGTTATTTAAGAATTCCTTTCTCTGCTTTTCTTCTCAATGAAAATAGTACATTTCCTGCAATTTTTCATATCATCAATATTTAGACATTCAAGTCACAATTAGGACAAAAATAACTAGATGAGGAATGTGGGTATCCTATAAAAATACAGTCACTGGCATTTACAGAGGATTTTTTCAATATTTGGTCTGAATAAACAAATGAGTAATTTTCATGGAGATTTGTTTTAAAATCTTGCAGGTATTGATGTACCCAGTCACAATTACACATTTATAATTGATTATTGCACTGGAAAATTATTGGAAATCTTTCACATATTCAGGAAGATCATCACATATACATTTTAATATTAATATCCTCAGGCATTATTATTAAAGAGTGATTATCAATCTGATCAACATGTAGTGTGTCAATTATCTCTTGCAGATGACTTGGATGGGGTGATAACCAGATGTGTGCTGTGGATATACAACCCAAGCATATGTTACCGACGAAGCATTTTCCACTGAACAGTAATTACATGGCCTTGAAGACAGTCATGTGTTTTTATGTATCACAGTGTTTGTGTGCACATTGATTTCAATAATGTTAAGCGGTTTTTAATGGTTTGGAAATGACTAATTGTCGAGTGATAAAGGTCCTACTATGTCCATGAACTGGATTGAAAGCTTCCAGCAGGGTGACTCCAACACCCTTTAATATTGCCATTGTGGAGAAGTGTAAAGTGCTGAGCCACTGACAGGAAGTCAAGATGACAGCAACTCTGGATGAAACTCCTCCAATACACAACTATTCAGCTGGTTGTAACTGGATCTCCCTGAAACTTTGTGATCTCTTTGACTTGGGTTTCCACTGTTCTCCGCAGCCAACTGATACTAGCTGCTGTTTCATTGAGTTTAGCGAATTTTCTGCTCAGCCCAGTTAGTCCACCTTTGGGTGAATTGAGAATGTCCAATTTAGGATCGATGGTCATTTGACCTCTGTGGATAGTTAAAATATAATTCACTTTTGTAATAACAATTAAGTGATAATTATTTTAGTCATTTAACAAATAAAACGATTCAATATTTTCATGCAGTTTACACTGACATTGATTAGATACACATTAAGATCGATAAACCGAGAATTAGAATATTTTGGCAGGATTGATGAATTGTAGAAGTGTATACTAGAAGGAATTGTTTTTCATTCCATTGTATAGGCTGTTCAATAATTCTGTCTATCCTTCCATTTGTTTCCTTGTAGAGAATACTCATTTCTAATAGATATAATTTTACTATGAGCAATGTTTTGACATTTTAATTCGAGTTAGAAAGAAAATGAGGAGCAATTAACAGGAATGTTTTACAGAATTAAAGACACAGTAAATTTAAGTTACAGTGGCAACTTTCAGTATTTGCTCTGAATAGGCAGATATTTTTTTTAATGGAC
The DNA here is from genome assembly GCF_037043375.1 of Chiloscyllium plagiosum. Lineage (NCBI taxonomy): Eukaryota > Metazoa > Chordata > Chondrichthyes > Orectolobiformes > Hemiscylliidae > Chiloscyllium > Chiloscyllium plagiosum. The sequence continues at coordinate 100,268,655 of NW_028270183.1, forward strand.
ACGAACTCAAAATATTTACATCTATGATTGTACTCAGGCAAAATTGCACAATTTTTGTGATATTTGAACTGGAAAGCAGTTTGGAAGCTTGCTACAAATTAGAACTATCAACATTTCAATCTTTTTGCTGTTGCATCCTTGATAATTTATGATAAAGTATGACTATTGCTTTAAGCAACAAGAATCATATGCAATTACTGAATTGCAATATAAGATATCAATTGCATTTATTGGATGGAATGACAACCAAATGTTTACTGGGTTTATTGATCTCAGGAACAATAAGATACTTACTCAGATTGCTATACTGAACAGTAATTATGGAATTTCCTCAGCGTGGAAGCATATTATTCAGCCCATCAAGTGCACACTACTACACCGAAGATTATCCCACCCAAACTCATCTCCCTTCCATATTCCTGTAACCTGGCATTATAGCCAAGAAGACCTTTGTGTGGCTTTATGTGCAATAGTTTGTGTGAGTATTGATTTCAATAACATTGATATATTTTATATGATGTAACAACAGATTGATAATTGGGTGTTAAGATCTTAGTTAAAGTCAACAAATGTTTGGCTTTTACTGGAATTCCACCAGGAAACATTCTTAATCCACAATGCAATAAGCAAGATATATGAGAGATGTGAAAAGCTTATTTTCAAATGAACACATTCCAATATTTTCAAAGCATTTTAATCTTACAGTCAAAATGAACAGGTAAATGGAAAAATAAAAACAATTTTCTGACAATTCATAAATTGAACAATAATTTAAAAATCATTTTTATGAAAGGACAGAGTAATATTTAGATGAATCACAACATTTAGTTACAAAGTAGTTAATCAGTTGACTGACAAGAAATAGGTAGTGGGATTTGTTAGTTTACTGAAGAAGAAATCAACTTTATTTCAAATTTGTAGTATGAATGAATAATGTTTCATGTGTTTCGGTTTTTTCACAGGGGCAAGTCCAAACAAAAAAGAATGATCAATTGGATTTAGACATTTTAACCTTTAGATTACATTAGATTCCCTACAGTTTGGAAACAGGCCCTTCGGCCCAACAAGTCCACACCAACTCTCCAAAGAGAAACCCACCCAGACCCATTCCCCTACATTTACCCCTGACTAACCCATCTAACGCTACGGGCAATTTAGAATGGCCAATTCACCTAACCTGCATATCTTTTGGACTGTGGGAGGAAACCGGAGCACCTGGAGAAAACCCACGCAGACACGGGGGGCATGTGCAAACTCGACACAGACAGTTGCCACACAGAATCGAGGCAGCGGTGCTAACCACTGAGCCACCGTGCCACCCAAATTCTGCGCCATTTCTGCAACATTCTCAAATATTCTTCAGGAACTTATAAGCAACGTATTTAGATACAGGTATTCCCCGCAATCCGAAAGTAGAGCATTGCAATGAAACCTTTCATGAGCTGAAATGGTGTAAATCGAAAAAGCATTAATTTGTATGGGAAAAAAAATCCCCCAATTCCCTAAAAGCAAAAAATCCACTTTGGATTTCTTTCAACGAGAGAAAACACGTACTAAGGTAATTATTTTGGAAAAGCAAAGTGGCGTAAAACAAACTTTTTCAAAGTGGGGGACACCTGCACACATATTTCTTGGTAATGTGACAAAAATAACAATCAGATTTTGTGATTTTTGCAACAAATAATAGATAGAAGCAGATCTAATGTTGGATTGAAAAGTCTGTGCTTAGTTACTTTCTAATCAAATTCAGAGTTGTTCTGATACAGCTCAATTGAAGGTGTGATTTGAAACCTTGCCTCCTGGTCTTGTAGTAGAGACACTACCACAGCTCCACAAGCTCCTTTGAAAATGTTCCCACCCAGGATGGGCAGGACTGTAATGGCATATTTAATGTGGTTACTCAAATGAAAACTAATTAGCTGTTTATTGTAGTAATTGGAGTGGGAATTAATTAGGTAGTTTGTGTGTGTAATGGACTGGAAATGGAATAGTAATTTACATTAATGATACAGTAAAGGAATGATGTTCTTAAGTAAATAGGAATCTCATGACAATTCTTCAAACGACAAATTGACTGCGTGATCATTGTACGTTGATTTTTTTAAAAAATGCATCAGTCATTCAATGTGAATATTCAGCTGAAGACAATTTCTCTTCCTTCCAAGAATGTACAACTTCTACAAATTCAAAATGAACAGTCTTTGATAAAGAAAGGAACAAACAGATGTCAATTCTACTTTCTGTACATAAAAGTGAGATGAATTTTAAGTAAGTTTTACGAATGAGAAAAGGAAACTCTTATTGTTAGCATGAAGTGAAATATAACCAAATCAATTCAAATTTGTTTCCTCAGTTAAAATACAATTTGATAGTCACTGTAATTGAGACGTTATAGACTGCAATATCGTTACATTAATTCAGTACTGAGACATAATTCCACATGTATACCCCGAACAGTGAAGGGAACGTGGTCCACGAGTTGGAAGAGGTATGGGAGGTCCTTAATGGTTGATGTGCTCCAACAGGTTGATGTTAAGATGGAGGATGTGCTGAAAATATTGCAAAACATGGGGATAGATAAGTCCTGGGGCAGAACGGATGAAACTAAGGTCGTTATGGGAAGCAAGGGAAGGGATTGCTGTGCATTTCGCAAAGATCTTTGCATCCTCACTGTCCACTGGAGTTCCACCGGATGGTGGAAACCATTATTCTCTTGTTCAAGAAAGGGATTGGGATAATCCTGGAAATTATAGACAAGTCAGTCTTGCATCAGTTGTGGGCAAATTACTGGAAAGGATTCTGAAAGACAGGATTTATGATTATTTGGAATAGTATAGTCAGCATGGAGCAGATTATTCCTCACAAACCTTAATGAATTCTTTAAAGATGTGACAAAACACATTGATGGCAGAACAGTGTATGTGATGTATATGGATTTTAGAAAATTGTTTGATATGGATCCTATTGTAGATTCATTCAGAAAGTAAGGAGACATGGGATACAGGAAACCTGTCTGTCCAGATAATAAATTGGCTGGCCCACAGATGACAGAGTGACAGTAGATGGAAACTATACAGCTTGGAGCATGGTGATGAGTGGTGTTCTGCAAGATTCTGTTCTGGGACCTCTGCTCTTTGTGATTTTAATAAATAACTTGGATGAGGAAGTGGAAGTGTGGGTTCGTAAGTTTGCCGATGACACAAAGTTCGTGGAGTGGTGGATCGTGTGGAAGGCTGTTGAAAGTTGTAATAGCACATTGACAGGATGCAGAGCTGGGCTGAGAATTGGCGGATGGAGTGCCACCTGGGAAAGTGTGAGTGATTCATTTTGGAATTTCAAATTTGAATGCAGAATACAGGGTTAAAGGCAGGATTCTTGGCAGTGTGGAGGAACAGAGGGACCTTGGGGACCATATCCATAATGCCCTCAAAGTTGCCACTCAAGATGATAGGTTTCTCAAGAAGGCGTATGGTGTGTTGGCTTTCATTAGCTGGGGGATTGAGTTTCAGAGCCAGGAGGTTATGCTGCAGCTTTATAGGGCCCTGGTTAGACCACACTTGGAATATTGCGTTCATTTCTGCTCGCCTAATTTTGGGAAGGATATGGAGGCTTTTGAAAGGGTGCAGAGGAGATTTACCAAGATGCTGCCAGGACTGCAGTGCGGGTCATATGAAGAAAGGTTGAGGGAGCACGGGCTTTTCTCATTGGAGTGAATGAGGATGAGAGGTGGTTTGATATAGACGTACAAGATAATGAGAGGCATAGATAGAGTGGATAACCAGACACTTTTTCCAAGGATGGATGTGCTGATCACAAAAGATAATTTTTAGGTAAATGGAGAACGTTTTAGGGGATGTCATAGATAGTTTTTTTACAGATAATGATGGGTGCGTGGAATGCACTGCCAGTGGTGGTCAGAGAATCAGATCCATCAGGAACTTCTAAGTGACTTTTGTATAGGCACATAGATGATAGTAAAATGAAGGGTATGGAGGTTAGTTTGATCGTAGTGTAGGATAAAAGGTCAGCGCAATGTCGTGGGCCAAAGGGTCTGTGCTGTGCTGTTTTATTCTACATTCTATGTGCTGAAATGAACAATTATTATATATTAGCAACAAAGAGATTTTCAAACTGCTATTAGGGAACTTCAGAATAATGATAAATCTCATCTTACAATGTGACTGTGCCATGTGCAGAAATGAACAGGAATTGTTGCAGGGAAAATTACGGTTTTCTAAATTTAAAGGGCTGAGATTACAGCGACCATTCAAGTGAGCAAAAATCAGGTTTTTACAATGCGTGTTTCATCAGAAATGATTGATTCTTTTGGAGGAAATAAAATGGATTTTTATCTTACTGTATTGGTACAAGGAAACAGTGGATTAAATTCAAATATGAACCCACTGTACTTGTCAGCAAGACTAAGTTAAAGCATTGTGTAATAATTGTAATGCCAATGACTTAATAATTGCTGTTAGAATCCTGAAAAAAGAATATATTGTACTATTTGCCCTACCAGTCAATAAATTAATTTAAAATGTCAACCTCAGTATATTTGTTAGCCAGACTGATTTAAATTATTATGCAATTATTGTGATGGTAATCACTTGATAACGAATGCTGGAGCTTAAACGTCTAGACTGGGTCTGCGGCTGGTGGTGAAGGAACCAACAAGAGAAAAAAGACATACCTGACCACATCCTTACTAATCTGCTTGCTGCAGAAGTATCTGTCCATGAGAATATTGGTAAAAGTGACTACTGCGCTTGTGGACATGAAATCCTGCGTTCACATTGAGAATAACCTCCATCGTGCTGTGTGGCACTATCACCGTGCTAAATGGGACAGATTTCAAACCATTCTAGCAGCTCAAGACTGGGCATCGGTGAGGCGCTGTGGGCCATCAACAGCAGTAGAACTGTACTCCAGCACCCCCATGACTGGCATACCCTCCACTGAATGATGAACATGAAGCCAGGGTATCAACGCTGGTTCAATGCAGACTGCATGAGGGAATGCCAGAAGCAGCATCAGACAAACCAAAAAATTAGGTGTCAACCTGGTGAAGCTACCAAACAGGGCTGCTTGCGTGCCAAATGGCATAAACAGCAAGTGGTAGACAGAACTAAGCAATCCCACAACCAATGCATCAGATCTCAGAATTGCAGTCCTTCCACATTCAGTTGTGAATTGTGGTGGACATGGAAACAGCTCACTGGAGGAGGAGGCTTCACAAATATCCCCATCGTCAATTATGGGGAAGCCCAGCACATCAGTGCAAAAGGTAAGGCTGATGCATTCGGAACAATCTTCAGTCAGAAGTGCCGAGTGAATGATCCATCTCGGGATCCTGCAGTGGTCCTAGCATCACAGATTCCAGTCTCCAGCCAATTCGTTTCACTCCACGTGATATCAAAATGTGGCTGGAGGTACTGAATACTGCAAAGGCTATGGATTCTGACAACATTCCAGCAATAGTACTGAAGAAGTATGCTCCAGAACTTGCTGCTCTCTTAGCTAAGCTCTTCCAGTACAGTTACAACATTGGCATCTAACCGACAATGTGGAAAATGGCCCAGTTATGTCCTGTACACAAAAAGCAGGACAAACCCAACCCGGCCAGTTACTGCCCAATCATTCGCCTCTCCTTCATCAATGAAGTGATGGAAGGGCTCAGCATCAGTGCTATCAAGCAGCATCTCCTCAGCAATTACCTGCTCGGTCACGCCCAGTTTGGGTTTCCCCAGCGTCATTCAGCTCCTGATCTCATTACTGCCTTGGTTCAAACATGGACGGAACAGCTGAATTCCAGAGGTGAGGGAAGACTGACAGCCCTTGACATTAAAGCTGCTTTTGACTGAGTATGGCATCAAGGAACTCTCGCAAAATTGGTAACAATGGGTACCGGGGGCAAACACTCCACTGGTTAGATTCATACCCGGCATAAAGAAAGATGGTTGTGGTTGTGGAGGGTCAGTCATCTCAGCTCCAGGACATCTCTGCAGGAATCCCTCAGGGTAGCGTCCTCGGTCCAACAATCTTCAGCTGCTTCATCAATGACCTTGCCACGGTCAGAAGTGGAACGTTTGCCGATGAATGTACAGTGTTCAGCACCATTCGCGATTCCTCAAGTATTGAAGAAGTCCATGCTCAAATGAAACAAGATCTGCACAATACGCAGGATTGGGCCGACAAGTGGCAAGTAACATTTGCGCCAGACAATGACCATCACCAACGAGAGACATTCTAACCACTGCCCCTTTACATTCAACAGCATTACCATCACTCCATCTCCCACTGTTACCATTGACCAAAAACTCACCTCATAAACACAGTGGCTACAAGAACAGGTCAGAGACTCGGGTACTGTGACAAGGAACTCACCTCCTGGTACCTGAAAGTCTATCCCCCATCCACCAGGCACAAGTCAGGAGTGCGATGGAATACTCTCCACTTTCCTGGATGGGTACAACCCCAATGACACAAGAAGCTCGACAGAATCCAGGAAAAAGCAACCTGTTTGATTGGCACCACATCTACAAGCATTCAATCCCTCCACCGTCAGCGATCAGTAGCAGAAGTGTATACTATCTACATGGTGCTCTGCAGAAATTCACCGAAGCATCTTAGACTGCACCTTCCAAACCCACGATCACTTCCATCCAGAAGGACAAGGGCAGCAGGTACTTGGAAACATCACCACCTACAAGTTTCCCTCAAAGCCACTGACCACCTTGCCTTGACAATTTATATTTGTTTCTTCACAGTCATTGGGCCAAAATCCTGGGATTCCCTCCCTAATGGCATTGTGGGTCAAAAACCCACAACAAGTGGACTGCAGCGATTCAAGTAACCAGCTCAGCACCATCTTCTCAAAGGCAAATAGGGATGCCCAAGTCACACAAATGAATTATAAAAAAGCAAATGAAGGAATCACTGAGGATGGCAAGGACACAAAATGTACTCTGTGTTGAGGATTTCAATGTTCACCATCAAGAGTGGCTCAGTGGCAGTACTACTGATGGAATTGGTTGGGTCCTAAAGGACATAGCTGTGAGCCTGGGTCTGCAGTCGTTGGGGAGGGAATCAACAAGAGGGAAAAACATACCTGAGCTCATTCTTACCAATCTGCCAGTTGCAGATGCATCTATCCATGACGGTATCAGTAAGAGCAACCACAGTGTAGACATTGTGAAAACAAGTCCCACCTTCAAATTGAGAATAACCTCCATCGTGTTGTGTGGCAGTATGACCGTGCTAAATGGGACAGACTTTGAAACGATCTAGCAGCTCAAGACAAGATGTCCATGAGGCACTAGGCCCCCAGGAGCAGCAGAACTGTGCAGTAGCACAATCTGTAACCTCATGTCATGACATATCCCCCACGCAACTATGACCATAAAGCCAGGGGGTCAATCCTGATTCAATGGAGAGTGCAGGAGAGCATGCCAGGAGTAGCACCAGACATGCCTAAAAATGACGTGCCAATCAGGTGAAGCGACCAAACAGCAAACTTGCATGTCAAACTGTATAAGCAGCAAGTAATAGAGCTAAGTGATGCAGCAACCAAAAGATCAGATCTAAGTTCTGCATTCCTGCCACATCCAGTCGAGAATGGCTGTGGACAATTTAACAACTCACTGGAAGAGGAGGTTCCACCAGTATTCCCATTGACAATGATGGAAAAGCGTAGCACATCAGTGCAAAAGATAAGGCTGAAGCTTTATCGGAGCTAAATATTCAAAGTCTTACATCCAAACGAAAAGACAAGCAGGTGGGCAGGGGTTGCCTGATCAGTAAGAAATGAAGTTAAATCAATAGCATAAATGAAGTGGAGTCAGATAATGTAGATTCACGAAGGTAAAAACACCATAATGGGAGTTACCTAGAGACCTCCAAGAAATAGTCAAGATTTGGGGCATAACACACGAGGAAATAGAAAAAGTATGTAAGAAAGGCATGGTTACACTGATCGGGGGGATTTCAAAATGCAGGGGTACTGAGAAAATAAGGCTGACAGTAGATTGCAACAAAATTAATTTTTGGAATTTCTGGAAGATGGCTTTTCAGAGCAGCTTGTGGACCCCAGTAGAGAACAGGCAGTACCGGATTTAGCGTTGTGCAATGAGGCAACCTTCATAAGGGAGATTAACTTGAATGAACCATGAGGTGGCAGTGACCCTAATATGATAGAATTTACTTGGCAGTTTGACAGAGGGAAGTTGGAATCAGATGTAACTCTATTACAGCTAAATAAAGGCAACTACTGAGACATGAGGGAGAAGCTGGAGAGAATTGACTGGGAGAAGAGCCTAATAGGACAGATAATGGAACAGCAATGGCAGGGGTTTCTGGGAGTAATCCGGGTGACACAGCAGACATTCATCCCGAGGAGAAAGACACGTATTATAGAGAGCATGAGGCAATCATGGTTGACTTGGGAAGTCAGCGACAGCATAAAAGCAAAAGAGAAATCACATAATGTGGCAAAGTGCAGTGGGAAACCAGAGGATTGGGAAGCCTAGAAACACCAATGGACGACAATGAAGAAAGAAATAAGGAGGGAGAAGATTAAGCATGAGGGAAAGCTAGTCAGTAATATTAAAAACAAGATTGCCAGAGTTTTTCGAGATATACAAAGTTCAAAAGAGGCAAAAGTGGACATTGGGCCGTTGGAAAATAAGGCTGGCAGAGTAGTTACGGCTAACAAAGAAATGGCTGAGGAACTGAATAAGTACTTTGCATCAGTCCTCACGGTGGAAGACACGAGCAATATCCCAAAACTTTAAGAGAGTCAAGGGGACAGAGATGAGTACGGTGGCCATCACCAAGGAGAAGATGCTGGAAAACTGAAAGGTCTGAAAGTAGATAAAACAACTGGACCAGATGTACTACTCCCCAGAGTTGTGAAGGCAATAACTGAAGAGATAGTGGTGGCTTTAGTTGTGAGCTTTCAGGTATCACTGGACTCAGGGCGGGTCCCAGAGGACAGGAAAATTGCTAATATAACTCCCCCAGTATAAAAAGGATGTAAGGTAAAAGAAGTTATCAGCTGATAAGCCTGACCTCAGTCGTTGATAAATTGTTAGTTAATATTACTGACAAAATGTTACCAACTGGTTACTTCAATTCCAATGCAATCTTTACAAACAGACCAAGTACCTTTAAGGTGACAACAACTTTTCTAATAACTTTTCTCAATCTCTCTCTCTCTCTCTCCTTGTTTTTCGTTAGACAATGGAGGGAGGGGTGGAAACACCACAGTGATGTAAGATATATATAATACAGTGAGGCATTGACTTGTAGACCCCTCGTAGTGAAGCAACACATTCACTGCATCATAAACATAAAACAACATTTCAACCCCACGCACACCCAGCGTGACAGAAATAAAATGTGGATTGGTTGGACAGGCTGGGTTTGTTTCAGCTGGAGTTTGGGAGAGTGAGAGGTGACATGACTGAAGTGCATAAGATCCTGAACGGTTTGAGAAGGAGGATGTGGAAAGGATGTTTCACTTGTGGGTCATTCTTGAACCAGAGGGAACTGCTTTAAAATTGGGTTTCTGCTTTCAGGACAGAGTTGACGAGATTTGTTTCCTCTCAGAAGGCTGTGCAACTTTGGAACTCTCTGCCCCAGAAGGTGGGTGCACTGAGTATTTTAAGACACAGGTTGATAGATTCTTGTTAAGGAGCGTTGGGGGGAGATGGAATGCAAATCACGAACAGATCAGGCCTGGTCTTTTTGAATTTTGGATCAGGCTCGTGGGGATGAATGGTCACCTTCTGATTCTCTCTCACATGATCACAGGACTGAGAGCTTTGTTTAAAATACATTCACTGGATGTAGTTACCACTGGCTAGGGCAGCATTTATTACTCAGACAGGCAGGTAAGAGTCAACCACATTGCTGTGGGTCAGGAGTCACATGTAGGCCAGACCAGGTAACAATGGCAGCTTCCTTCCCTAAAGGACATCAGTGAACCCAGGTGGGTTTTTCCTGACAATCGACGATAATTCATGGTCATCAATAGCCTCATATTTCTAGATTTACACTGAATTCAAATTCCACATCTGCCGTGGTAGGATTTGAATCAGGGTCCCCAGAATAATAACGGTTCAGCAATGATACCATGAGGCTGTTACCTGTCTACAAAGGGAGAGTTTTAACTTTGGAAACCAAAATCTTGATCAAACAAGTGGATGTTAAGGAGAGCCTGTGGAATGGAGGAGAGTTGAAGGGAATATGGGAAGAGAAATATCAAGCCTGGATTCAAGGCAGCTGAAACTAAAGCCACCAACAGGGAGGAGAATAAAATAAGAAACTGTCAAGCAGCTGGAATTTGATAAGTGCAGATACCTCAGGGAGGTGTGGAACTACACGGATGGACAGGGTGAAGGCACGGGTAGGTTTAGAAGCAGCAAACCAAATTTTGAAATTATCTTTCTGAACGCAATGCATTTCAGGTTAAACCTGAGGTAGATGTCTTACGCAACTTGCTGGAAGGACACAGACAGTAGAATCTGAGATGATCATGAGGAAATGGAGGTAGAAGTTTGGAGACAAGCTTGGACTGTATTGGAGTAGTCACGCTGAGAGGGATCAAATGTTGGATGGAGGGTTTCAGCAGCTGATGGACTGATGCTGAGGAGAGACAGTGAAAACTGAGCAAGTGACCATTGCCTAATAGGACAGAGAAACTGATCATCACCAGAAACTGACTGACCACATGGCTGTCAGTGAATCCAACACAAGTGAATGGAAACATTGCCCAGAGCCTGTTTCTGAAACATTCAACACAACCAGGAAATGGAAAGTGAATAATTAGCTGAAAACAAGGCCACTGCTCTGTTAGAGTCAAAACCATTCAATGTTGAGTTACTGAACATTACTGATTAACAGAATAGTCTAATCTACAGAAAGTAATCTCCCAGAATCATGGTAAAAGGGGAAGTAAAAAAGCAGTGACATAATGAAACAACTGCTTGTATGAAAACAGCTCAGACCAAAGGGGCTGAATCCTCAACAAACTGACAAACACAGATACCATCAGATTTGTAGACAGAGATTGGAATTCTTTGGAAAAACCCTTCCCTGCTGATGGTGTGTGCTGGAAACCATTCTCAGTGTGATCTGCCACTTCTTTCCTTTGAAATGAATTTTTGCTTGCCCTAAGAAAAGCAGGCGTATTGCTCACTGGCCCCCTGATTTACAGACAAAGGAAACCTGATCAGGGTCTCTCAGATAAATTAAGCTATTAGCGACAGTCCATTCCACACAACAAGAGTTTAGAATACAACAGATTCTAGTGAAACCAACAATGCAACGAAAAAGGCGAATTAATCTTTATACTCATGCAGCCTCTCTCAATCAAATAATCCCGGTCAATTTCTAAACGTTTTTAAACTATTCATATCAAGGTCTACATATTTGTTTCCTATCCTAATTTCCTCCAAAAATTATTCTCTTGAAAATATATTTTAGATGTTCAATTAAAAATCACAATTTATTTCAAATTATTCCGAGTGCAGAACAACTTGCAAACTAAAATATTTTTTCATGTCAATATGGACACTCTATAACAAAGTTTTCAGTTCAATCATATGTCCAAATATTGTTTCGGTTCATTATTGCAGTGAAGCTAAAATTAAAGTCTGTTTTTTTTTCTGATATCCTTCCATTACTTTATGCCCTGATTACAATGTATGGTCTAACAGTTGACAAGCATTGAATAACATTGAATTTTCAATGCAAGAACTGGTACAAATAATCACATATTATTGAGCTCATTTATGGTTGTTGATTTCCAGGATTATTTTCACAGTATGATCACGTTAATTTCACTTAAATACTGACAGTAGAATTTTCACCTCTATAATTATGTCGAGTGAATCTCAAATTATTCTTATTTCAAGTAAAACCAAATTTACAATTTGTTCTGTTTTATTCCAGGAATGACGGAATGTTACATTATTATGAGAAACAGGAACAAGTGAAGGTGGTGGCTCTCAGATGTGAGGCCTTAAAGCCAAAGGGCCAGATCGTAGTTATAGTGGGTGAGGTACCTAGTGCCCCGCTCTCCTCAGAAAGCAGTGAGGATGGTGACACTGACTGGAACGGGTTAGATGATAAAGCTCCCATGCATGGACAGAGGAACGGCCATGGATGGTATGGTCCACCATTCTGTAAGGCCCGGAAGGCAGTGTCTATGGCACCACTGGGCATCAAAGCTCAAACTTGGACAGACGGGAGGGGCAGCAAATGGAACTGACAGAAACCAAACCTGAACCGTTCACCTGGCTGAGCGACAGATATTGGTGAATGAACACCCAGTCTGGTAGAGAAATGGTAATAATGGGTCTTATTGGGAGAATATGGATGAATTAGTTGAGGTACACAGTCTCACCAATGATGATGTGCATACCCTCCTTCAAGCCAAGATGCCCTGACATGTACAGCAGAACCTGTCGCTGCAATGAGAGGTTGCGGGTGTGACCCGGTTCCCCCCAGAGCACAGCCGATCAATGCCTCCAGGCATTTACAAATATTGCAGGAACACACTGGGGAAGAGGACAGACTGAATGGGCTAAAATAACCTTGGTGACTCAGGGACCCATGGGTAATACAGAGGATAATACAGAGAGGAAGCCTGAGGTGTGTAAGGACCACGGGGGATGACCAAACCCCATCCTGCGATGATGAAATCAGTTTGATGTATTTAAAATGGTACTACATTTAACTGTAATTATAAACATGGGACTCCCAGTGGGAGATAATTCTAACAACATTCTGAATTGGACCATGAGAACTGAGGCAAACTCAGAAACACAGGGGAATACCCTGGAAGAGTAACCAGATCCACAATGTTACAAGGGAAGCAGGAAAGAGCACAGAACCAGGGAATGTAGGCAGAGAGAGGGAGATAGATGTTCACATTGTGTGTGGCCTATATTCACATGTGCACATGCATAACTCATGAATATTTATTGACGCGCTGTTAAGGGGCCAGCACCGCATTATGCTAATATGGAGCATCTTTATCAGTTACCGATAAGGATTTACTACTCACCCCCTCAATGACTAAAATAAGAGCAGTCGGAGAGGGAACTCAGGAAGCTGGATGAAATAAACCTGTCCCTTTGTAGACCGGGAGTATGACAAAATGTATTCAGATATAGAGGTGTGAAACTCAAAAAGGGACCATTCTGGGAGTTGCTCCTATTTATTCTAAAATGGCAACTATTGATGTCAACACGTGAATGTAAACATGGGGATGCTCCGGCCAGGACTGGGACAGAAAGAAAAGGAGAGGCAACCTCTCCGGAGTAGCTACATTGCAGGGAGACTGGGACAGTCAGAGAATCTGGTGGGTTATAGCTCGGACTCACTCAGCGGTGTGCATAACTCAAACAGGAATGTTGGTTATTATCTATCGACCCTGTAGAGATCGAGGACCCTCTCACTCCCCACACAAACGGGATCTCATCAAAGCTGGGGCAGGGGAGGCAGTAATTGTGACAGTAATAGATTGTCAGAAGCTGGAAATAGTCTGGGTCCATACCTGTGGACATTGAATGGCAGACGAGAGTGGTGTTTACTGACTGAGGAGAACAGGCCACCAGGATACTATTACCTCAGGGATCCCGCAATACTCCAGTATATCCCACCGATGTGTGTTTGATGGATTTAGTCACACTGATCTTACCAACACCTCATCACCTCAAGCAGTGAGATAGAACATATCTAGATATTACACAGGGTATTGGAGCAGGTTAGCCAGGCCAGGCTTAGAACTAAAGCACAGAGAGTGCAACTGGGAAGGTAGGGAGAGACGGAACTGGGACATCATATTGGGGAGATCAAATCAGGAAGGGAGAGGGGACAGTCCCAGCGGGAACAAAAACTATGATTATAAAACTATCCACCCGCACACTGTAAAGGGATCAGGCAAACTTTAGGATTGTTTAATTATTGTGGGAATTTTGTGAGGAATTATCCAGAAATAGAGAACCATCACGAGCCCTGGCAGAAGCGCGGACATTAACCAGGGGTGAGAGAGGCAAAATGCACACAGTCAGCATGCCTTTGGTATAGTTCATGACTGGGCTCGGTGAAGGTATATCACCCTGCCTGGGGGCCACATTGAGCATGAAGAACAGGTCAGAGAGTTAGTGGAAGCAGCTAACTTTCCCAGTGAAGCAGCAATAATGAAGATTAGGGCTCACAGGAAAGTAGAAACCCCACACCAACGGGGTAGTGAGCATGGGTAGCATACTTACTGAAACAGTGCAGACATTTGAGGAGGATGCAGTGGCAGTAGCTTCAGAAGCAAGAAAGGAAAGTTTAAAGACATTCCCAGAAACAGTCCCACAGCAGGAGAAACAGGAATGGGAAAAGCGTGGGGCAGTAATAGGACATAGGATGATCCAGCAGTGCCACTGTATAAGACAAACATTATGAAAAACATATCATGGGCTGGCCCATATTGAGCAGGATAAAATGCAATATCGGATGATCAACTACAGGGGTGTTCTGGAACAAGAAGGTTTTGTCGAAGGGGTGTAGTCTGTACACAGTGTGAGCCAGGGAAAACAATCAGGATAAAATGCAGGAAGCCACAGGGACCCAGGGGCCCACGGGAACAATTACGGATGGATTTTACGTACTCCCCATCCCAATCCCAGGGAAGGAAATCCTGCTGGGTCTTAATAAACAGGTTTACTCAGTGGGCGGGAGCATCCCCCTGCAGATTCTGACCAAGGGACACATGTTCCAGGAAATGAAGTTAAGCAGCTCTGTGGCCTGTTTGGTACTGAGCAGAAATCCCATCTCACATACCACCCCCAGAGCTCAGGGACAGGAGAAGGAATGAAGCAGACACTGAAAGCTAGTCTGACTAAGACCCTGACAGAGACAGGCAGGGATGGGTTAGTGTACTCCCCACAATCCTAATGAAACTGACGTCAACCCCAGCAAAGGGAACGGAGCAGTCCCCCTTTGAATTAGTGACCGGATGGACTATGCAGCTGCCAGAGGGTATGGTAGTGGGAGGGCAGGAGATGTACAATGGCAAGGATAGGGTGAAACAATTTGTGAAAGAACTGACAAAGCAACTGCATGAGCTGAGAGGGGAAGTTGCATACGGACAGAGAATCAGAGACTGGGAAAGGGAGCTCATAAACATCCGAGCTGACATCCCGAACCCAGGAGATCGGGTCGGGGGGAAATATTTGTGGAACGTATGAAAAAAAAATATCAAAATGCTGGACTTGGCTGGGACAGCCACAGAATTCCAGAGAGGGAACTCTTCCATCATGCATTAGTAAGGAGCTCTGAATAAACATTGGTCGTGCTGCTCAGCACAGAACTCAAGGCTCCTCTTTGATATTTCTCCCAGCAACAGAGTGCAGGGGTATGTTACCGGCTGGAGGTCTGTGACCAGTGCCTCTGTTCCACAAAGGTCAGAGCTGGGACATCTGTTGTTTGTAATACATATAAATGATTAGCCTGAAAATGTATACGATTTAATTAGCAAGTTTGTAGATGGCACAAAGTGAAGAAGTTGTGAATCGTGAAGAATGTTGTCAAAGGAAACATCAAGGACACGATCAGTTGGAAGGTTATGCGGAGAAATTGCAGATAGATTTTAATTCAGACAAGTGTGAGGTGATGCGTTTTGGGCGGCTCATTGTAAAAGGAATGTATACACTAAAAGGAAGCGCCCTGAGCAGCATTGATATACAGAGGTGCAAGTTCACAGCTCCCTGAATGTGGTGAAGGAGGTGATGGCAGGCTTGCCTTCTGTCAGGGGACTGAATATAAAACTGTCATTAGGCCACCTTTGCAGTATTGTGTGCTGTTTTGAGCACCGCATTATAAGGAGGATGTGGAGGCTTTGGAGAGGGTGGAAATGGGTTTACCAGGATGCTGCCTGGATTGGGAGAGGTTGGAAAATCTTGGATTGTTGTCTTTGGAAAATCAGTGGCTGTGGAGTGATCCGAGAGGCACAGACAGAGTGAATAATCTGAATCTTTTTCCAAGTGGAAATGACCAATTCCACAGGCCATAGATTTAAGGGGAGAGGGGGTAAGTTTAACGGAAATGAAAACCGAAAGAACAGCAGATGCTGTAAACCAGAAAGAAAAACAGAAGTTTCTGGAAAAGCTCAGCAGTTCTAGCAGCATCTGTGAAGAGAAATTAGTTAACATTTCTGAGGAAGGGGACTGTACCCGAAACATTAACTGATTTTTATTCACAGATGCTGCATGACCTGCTGAGCATTTTGAACAACATCTGTGCAAGTTAAAAGGGAGTTGTATCAGACAAGTTTCTTATGCAGGAGCTGGTCAGTGACTAGAATGTACTTGCCTGAGAGATGGTAAAAACAGAAACAATCACAATGTTTAAGAGGCATTTGGACAGGCAGATAAGCAGGCATGGGTTGGCAGGGATATGGATCATATACAGGCAGAGAGAATCAGTTTGGAATAGCATCATGATCAGCACAGACATGGTGGGCCGATTATTCCGGTGCTGTACTGTTCTGTTTTCCAGGGGGGAGAATGTGTGGAGCGAGAGAGAATATTTTGATTATAATATGTCTCTTCTTTAGAACACACAGTAAGTTGATGCATTTTGAGAGAAGCAATGTAGAAAGGCAATAAATATTTGAATGGCACAGACACAGGGAGCAGGACAGCAGGAATGCGGGACAATGTGTACAAATCCTTAAAGGAGAGGGAACGTAAAGTGTTTTGAGTCAACGTATAGGAATCTGGACTTCATTAATAGAGGGAATGATAACATACTCATGGAAAAGATGCTGACCATTGACAAAGTTCTAGTTAGGTCACAGTCAATCATTGCATCCAGTTGTGGTCAACAGATTCCTGGTCAGGATGAGGAAGTTAAAATACCACAGAGGGGCCTGTTCCATACTTTGCTTCTCTTTCAGGATGCATTGGCGACTCAAGGGTTAAACATTATCCTGCCAAATGTCTAACTGCCGTATTGTAAGAGTACAAGGCCTGTACTCTTCCAATACAGACTGAACACCTCAGTAGGGGTGAGGCAGACCGTATCTTCGAAATAGAACCTCTTGGAGCCACACGTGTGGATTCCACCATAACTCCAGACAGAGCAATTTCCCCTTTCCAGACAAGACTGAGAGCCCTGGGCACAACCCTGTTAAACTGCCTCCTGCTCCCATTGTCTCACTTCCCCTCCATATTAGCATAGATAAGTGAATCCCCCATTTATTGAAAGAAGAACCCTTCTGCCTTAATCTCTTCCCGTCAACACATAATCATGGACAATACGATAATCAGTTTCTGTAATCCATCACACATTATCACAGGACATTGGCATTCATCAAGCTTTGTAAATTCATAATTACCAGCTTTAAACTATGTAATGGCAATCGCCCATGTGACTGATATGCCTTTCTGGATTAGTGGTGCTGGAAGAGCACAGCAGTTCAGGCAGCACCACTTTGAAATCGACGTTTCGGGCAAAAGCCCTTCATCAGGAATAAAGGCAGTGAGCCTGAAGCGTGAAGAGATAAGCGAGGGGAAGGCGGGGGTGGGGAGAGAGTAGCATAGAGTACAATGGGTGAGTGGGGGAGGAGATGAATGTGATAGGTCAGGGAGGAGAGGGTGGAGTGGATAAGTGGAAAAGGAGCTAGGCAGGTCTGACAATTCCGGACAAGTCATGGGGACAGTGCTAAGCTGGAAGTTTGAAACTAGGATGAGGTGGGGGAAGGAGAAATGAGGAAGCTGTTGAAGTCCACATTGATGCTCTGGGGTTGAAGTGTTCCGAGGCGGAAGATGAGGCGTTCTTCCTCCTGGTGTCTGGTGGTGAGGGAGCGGCGGTGAAGGAGGCCCAGGACCTCCATGTCCTCGGCAGAATGGGAGGGGGAGTTGAAATGTTGGGCCACGGGGCGGTGTGGTTGGTTGGTGCGGGTGTCCCAGAGATGTTCCCTAAAGCGGTCAGCTAGGAGGCGCCCAGTCTCCCAATGTAGAGCAGACCGCATCGGGAGCAACGTTTACAATAAATGATATTAGTGGATGTGCAAGTAAAACTTTGATGATGTGGAAGGCTCCTTTAGGGCCTTGGATAGAGGTGAGGGAAGAGGTGTGGGCGCAGGTTTTACAGTTCCTGCTTGGCAGGGGAAAGTGCCAGGATGGGAGGGTGGGTTGTAGGGGGGCGTGGACCTGACCAGGTAGTCACGGAGGGAACGATCTTTACGGAAGGCGGAAAGGGGTGGGGAGGGAAATATCTCCCTGGTGGGGGGGTCTGTTTGGAGGTGGCGGTAATGTCGGTGGATGATTTGGTTCATGCGAAGGTTGGTAGGGCGGAAGGTGAGCAACAGGGGCGTTCTGTCCTGGTTATGGTTGGAGGGGTGGGGTCTGAGGGCGGAGGTGCGGGATGTTGACGAGATGCATTGGAGGGCATCTTTAACTACGTGGGAGGGAAATTGCGGTCTCTAAAGAAGGAGGCCATCTGGTGTGTTCTGTGGTGGAACTGGTCCTCCTGGGAGCAGATCCGGCGGAGGCGGAGGAATTGGGAATACGGGATGGCATTTTTGCAAGAGGTAGGGTGGGAAGAGGTGTAATCCAGGTAGCTGTGCGAGTCGGTGGGTTTGTTAAAAATGTCAGTGTCAAGTCGGTCGTCATTTATGAAGATGGAGAGGTCCAGAAAGGGGAGGGAGGTGTCAGAGATGGTCCAGGTAAATTTAAGGTCAGCGTGGAATGTATTGGTGAAGTTGATGAACTGCTCAACCTCTTCGCAGGAGTACGAGGTGGCGCCAATGCAGTCATCAGTGTAGCAGAGGAAGAGGTGGGGAGTGGTGCCGGTGTAATTATGGAAGATCAACTGCTCTATGTAGCCAACAAAGAGACAGGCATAGCTGGGGCCCATATGGGTGCCCATGGCTACCCCTTTTGTCTGGAAGAAGTGGGAGGATTCAAAGGAGAAATTGTTAAGGGTGAGGACCGGTTCGGCCAAACGAATGAGAGTGTCGGTGGAAGGGTACTGTTGGGGACGTCTGGAGAGGAAAAAACGGAGGGCTTGGAGGCCCTTGTCATGGCGGATGGAGGTGCAGAGGGATTGGAAATCCATCGTGAAAATGAGGCGTTGGGGGCCGGGGAAACAGAAGTCTTGGGGGAGTCACGAACGTACGTGGGGAGTTCCTGGACTAGGGGGGATAGCACAGTGTCGAGGTAGGTAGAGATGAGTTCAGTGGGGCAGGAGCATGCTGAGACAATGGGTCGGCCAGGGTGGTCAGGCTTGTGTATCTTGGGAAGGAGGTAGAACCGGGCAGTGGGGGCTTCCCGGACTATGAGGTTGGAAGCTGTGGGTGGGAGATATGCCTTTGTTTAATTCTTATTAAATATGCTGTCTCTGTGAGCAAGGCAGAGATTCGTGAAGATGAATTTGTACAAGTAGACACTCGGCTACTTTAGAGATGCTTTGAAATTCTTGTCCGATAATAAAGCTACTGCTGTTGTACAGAAAACTTGTGCCATCTGGATTTGTGGAACAAAACAGACATTAACAAGGAAGGATATGAGTGATCTTCAGGGTGGGGAGTACAGACTTACTGGAGTGGTTCACTGATGAAGAAAATGCAGTCACTGCATTGATTTGAAGAGATTGCTATTTTCTTTGAAATAAACAAGTTAAATATATTTTTGATAAAGCTGTATAAGATTATAACAGACCTAGATATAGCAGACAAAAATATCTGTATTTGTTCGGTGATGGCTCAAGAATTAAGACCAGATGTGAGGTTTTGAGACAGTGGGAAATGAGTAAGTGTCTCTGCTGTATTGGCTGGAAATATTGCAGAACATGCTGCCTATTGCGGTGGTGCAAGCAGAGAAGATGAATGATTGATAAAAACAATTAGAT
This sequence comes from Chiloscyllium plagiosum, assembly GCF_037043375.1. NCBI lineage: Eukaryota > Metazoa > Chordata > Chondrichthyes > Orectolobiformes > Hemiscylliidae > Chiloscyllium > Chiloscyllium plagiosum. The sequence continues at coordinate 100,288,566 of NW_028270183.1, forward strand.
CAGATCTGAGGGAAATAAAAACGCAGAGTTTGGAAGACGGATGGGGAATGAGAACGTTGGATTCTGCTACAGAGATCCAGCTTGGATTTGATGGGCCTCTTTCTGTGCATTTTATTTGGACCTACTTAACTTGCTCTGGTCACCAATTAAATTGTCATTTAGATAAATCTGCTCAGTGTTCCTACTCAGTCCAACACTGGCTGTCCCTCCACCGCAGGAGATAATGTTTACTGCTTTATACTGGGTTCTGGGGTGGGGGAGAGGGGGCGGGCTAACGGTGTGTGTAACAGTCTGCTAGCTTTTATCTGAAATGGCAAAACACCAGTGCAGCCAGACTAGGGACAGACTCTGGAAATGTGGGGAATGCCAGAAGGGAATTCTTTACCAATCCCACCTGGAAACTGGCCAAACCAGTCAGACTGGGGAGTAGCTGTTCACCTGCTCTGTGTGTGTGTGGATTAGAGGGGGGGGGGGGGCAAGAAGGGGGGAAGGGGAGAGGGATTCACTCAGGCATCTATCCTGCTGAGACACGAGTGAATTTACTCATAACCGCAAGTTGATTCTTTTTCTCTTGTTCGCACTAAGTAATGAACAATAGTTTTGGCAGTTCATAAAGTTTTGCACATAGGGAACTTAGCTTTGGAAATGTTCACAACATCGTTGAACATGTACAGATTCAAACTGAGTAGAGACTTTTATTTTCCTTTATTCATTCACAGGATGAGGGTATCGCTGGCCAGGCAGCATTTACTGCCCATCCCTAATTACCCAGGGGGCAGGTAAGAGTCGATCACATTGCTGTGGGTCTGAAGTCACAATGTAGGACAGATCAGGTAAGGATGGCAGCTTCCTTCCTGAAAGGGCATTACTGAACCAGATGGGTTTTTCTGACAATCGATTAATGGTATTCATTAGATTCTTAAATTCCAGAATTTTTTAAAATTGAAATCAAATTCCCCCAAGTGCTGCAGCAGGCCTTGAACCCAGGTCTTCAGAACTTTATCTGGGGCTTTGGAGTAACTGTCTAGCGACAATACCATTCGGCCAATACTTCCCCACATCGCAGTCCATCTGCACAGAGTGAACAGCGGTTTTCTGGTTCATCAGGACTGGGTAATCAGACATACGTTTGCTGAATAATTGCAGGAGTTTAATGTGGATGGACTATTGACATCCATGTCTGAACTATGGATTCTGGGGTTTGTTTCTATTGTCTTGTTATCTATTGGGGATAAAAACAGTTTCAATTAACTTTCTATTAAATGCATGGCAATCAAGTCGATCCCATAACTCTCAGGCAGATTAGTTTCTTTTGAAGGGCTCTCCTTCTCCCAACCTCCTCCATCCTCACCTCCAACAGTACAATAATCTCACAGAGTCTATGACTCTGAATGTGACTATGAATGAGACAATCTGATCAGCTGCTTCTTTCCCTACTCCTAGGTCACGTTGGATCTTAATCTCCCCTTGCTGCAGTTGTGATCCTACATCATTGTACAGTGATGCTCGCATTTCATTTCTTGGCCTATCAGTGTTCATGATACTGCATGTAGATTCTTGCATATACGGCTAACAGTGCAAGAGTTTAGCTCTTTCCTTCCACCAACAGCAGTAGAATTGTACTCCAACAAAACTAACGGAATCACGGCCCAGTATATTCCCCAACTTGCCTCTTACCATCAAACCAGAGAATCAATCCTCATTCAACTGAGAGAATTCAGGAGGACATGTCAGTAACAGCAGCATGAATACCTAAAAATGAGGTGTTAACCTGATGAAGTTACCAAAGAGGACTACTTGTGTGCCAAACAGCATAAGCAGCAAGTGATAGACAGAGTGAAGCAATCCGGGAAACAACAGAACAGATCTAAGATCTGCAGTCCAACCACATCCAGTTGTGAATGAAGTCAGAGCACAGCTGGAGTTCTGAGGACAGTTCTCTTCAAGATATTAACCAACAAGAATGTCAGACTGGATTAATTATCATAAAACTCAAGTCCGTTTGATATTCATATATTTACAATCAGTGTTCAATTCACCAAATGTAGCTGAAGGTAAAGATAACCTTCGAGTGATTGTAACAGTGGAGACATCTGAATACTTTATCAGCAAATTAAAGTCTGTTGTGTTTAGATAGTAATAATTTTAAAGAGATTTTAAAAAGTAAGGTGGCTTGAGTATAATGGAAGTTGATTGGTGGGTAGCTGATAATCTTGTTTTAATCTAAAGTTAATTTATTATTAGTTAACAAATAAACACATGGTAGGGAATTCCAGCCCCATGGAGTGCACATCCAGTTCCATGTGGGAAAGCCAGGACACTTCTTGTCTGAGCGACAACCACAAGAACACGGAGGTGACATGGAAAATGTCAGGAACACTCGTTTGACCACAGCTAAAGTACAGTACACATTTCTGATCTCCACATTCCAGGGTTGATGTGATCACACCAAAGAGGGTACAGAAGAGATTGATCAGAATGTTTCTACAATTGGAACATTTCTGCTCTGTGGAAAGGTTGGATAGGCTGGGGATGTTTTCTGAGGAAGATGAGCTGAGATATAATTGAAGTGATAAAATGCTGAGGAATCCAGATCGAGTGGATAGGAAGGAGCTATTTATAACAGAGAGGTCGGTAACTGGAGGCTTTAGATTGAAACTAATTCTCAGAAAGGTCGGGGGAAGAATTCATTTCACTCGGAGATGGTGGGAGAGAGGTGGCAGAGGCAATAACCAGCATCACATTAGAATAAAAGGACATGGATGTAACTGAAATGCTGGAACATGCAGGGCAATAGACTAAAGTCTGCAGAATGGGATCAATGTGATTTATTTGACATTTCCCTAGAATATTAACCTCCAGTCAAATTTCAGAATTTATGAGCATCATCAGATTTGAACTCTAAATGTCGGAATAAATTTATCAGAAATTTGCAGCACAGATCTAGGCCACTTGGCCCATCCGGTATGTGTTGGCTGTAATAGAATTACCCAGGCTTTACAGCGTTCTGTCCTCATCATTCAGAGCAATAACTTCAGACTGCGTATTCTGCCCTCTATGTTGTTATAGTCTGTTTTTTCAATGTATTTCTTTGACAGCTGCTCACCTTGTTTCCTGGTTTCTTTCCCAGCCCTAACTCCATTCCCCATGGCCTTGAGGGACTACCATTTCTGCAATTTAATCTCTCCTGCCTTCCCCCATGTGTCAGACTGTCTTTTTGTCCTTGTCTCATCCCCACCTTACTCACAACCTGTTACATTTCTGATGGTTCCCAGACCGCTGTAACTTTCACTGTGTCCCCTTGGGTCAATGGCACGAGTTTTGAATTCTCTTCCTCCATAGATAATTGGAAATAGTTCTGGTTGCAGTTTCCCCCAGATTTTATTTTTAAAAAGAGCATTTATGTCAGATTGATGTATTCGTGAGCCTTCATCCACAATTCCGACCATTTGGATGTAATCTGTGACCCTCCCACAGATGTGCAGGTTTGCTCTATTGGTCGTGCTAACATGGCCTGTAGTGTGCAGGTTCAGCGGGTTGGGTTAGCCATGGTAAATGTGGGGTTATGGAGGTAGGGTGGGAAAGCAGGTCATTGCAGGCTCGATAGATAGAATAGCCACTTTCTGCACCTACGGGATTCTGTGACTCTAACTAGTTGTCATTGTCATCATGTTTTCCTAACGGCAGGTTCATTCAGCTCAGGTAGACATGCTGCCTTTGTGTTTCTGTTGGTTCTCACTCAATCCTTTCCTTCGTTTTACTGCAATTTCACACTGTACGTGAGGGTGAGAATGATTTTGTAAATACAAATACACCAACCGAAACCCACATAGGTCAGGTACTGTTTCTGCTGCTGGCATCACTCACAAGGAACAGAAAAATAATAAAGGATTCATCACAAATTTTACAGGAACATAGAGGTTATAATCTCGAGGAAAGGCTTAACAGCTCAAAATGTTTTTCTCAAGAAACGAGGAGGCTGAGGGACAACCTGGCATAAGTAGGAAGCTTTGTTTTTGAGGGTTCAGAGATTTGAGTTTGGGTCTGAAGCATGGTTCATTGCCCCAAGTCAAAGTTGCTATCTAAATGTGTATCTTTCTTTTGTATTTCTGTCTGTGTTAACAATCAGATGGGTAGGTCACTGTCTGAGTGTTTTCCCAAATCCCTGATTGAATTGGCCTCCTCAACAATCTCAGGTGCCTCACCACTCACTGGGTCATGGAGAAACTCTGCCGTTACAATGAGAATGGTCTTTGCTGTCACCTCTGCTCGTGCTTCCGCCTAATCCCAACTTCCCTTCATTAAATCCCAGCTGCCTCTAGCCCACCCACATGGACATGTTGAAGAGCATGACAGGAGAATGGATTGAAACCGAGGGTTCAATAGCCAGAATGAAAGAGGAAGAAGGAAATAAACTGGGTTTCTGGATCCCAGGGGATACAGACTCCAGGCTGAGTCCTTTGTGGGCATTCCTGCAGTAATACGAGACAGCATTCCATGATGAGAGCTAAACCCGGGTGGCAAGACAGGGAGCCACTGAACATTAGCAAGTTTAGCTCAAACACAGGAAGTTTGTTTAGTCAGTAACAGTGTGTTAGACATGGAGTTGAAGTGAACAGTGAGGGGAAATGTTGCCAAAAGCTGCAGGTGGACAACTTTCATTGGAACAGGAGGAGGCCATTCAGCCCTTCAACCCTGTTCTGCCATTCAATGGATCATGGCTAATTTGTGGCCTAACTTGCAATTTTCAAAACCCTCCAAACTCATCAATAAAATCCTCTGTAACAGACAAGATGAATATGAAAATCTAACCATCTGCAAATGCTGGGAAATCAGAAACAAAAACAGACATTACTGGAAAAATTCAACAGATCTGGCAGTAGCTGTGGAGAGTGGAACAGGTTCTGGTGTGAGGGGAATGAGATTGTCAATAGCAACTGAGAAAACAGGAGGACATGCTCAATCAGAATAAAACCCATTTTGGTCTTGCACTTTTAATTCAACTGCAAAAAATATTCATTATTATTTCCGAAATAGGATAATAGACCGGAAATCAACTCTTCATGTTATTGGGCCTGGGAAACTATTAATTCTGACCCTGACCAGCCAACATGTGAATCCAGACCCTGAATAATGTGGTTGACTCTGAACCATTTCCTGGGCAGTCAGAATGGATGACAAATGCTGCCCCAGTAAGTGATGCTGTGATCCCATGAACAAACAAAACAAATCCAATCGCTATGGTTCCTTGTGAACTCGCTGGTATCAAGCTGGATATCTGAGTGAATTGCTTCCCACACTCAGAGCAGGTGAATGGCCTCTCCCCAGTGTGTATTTGCTGGAGTTCAGTGAGGCTGGATGGTGTACTGAACCCACTCCTACAGTGAGAGCACCTGAATGGTCTCACAATGGTCTCCTGTGACAGGAAGAGATGATATTCACCATCCCGAGGGATACTGGGTCAAGATACCTCCAAGAGGGATCCAGTGAGAGTTGATTGGGACAAACTTTTCGCATGCATGGTAGAATCAATAATGAGGAGGCACCGATGTAAAAGGGATTGACAAAGGAAGCACATGTGACATGAGACAAAACAATTTCATGCAGAGAAAGTTTATGGTCAGGAATGCACTGCCAAAGAGTGCGGTGGAGTCAGGTACAATGAAGAGAATCGAATTGAACAGTTATTGGAAGAGGGCGGATGGGAAGCTTTATGCGGTGAAGGTAGGTGATGAGCCAATCGGCCTCCTTTTGTCCTTCTGTGAACATTTCATTCTGAGCCCTCTAAGGAAATATCAGAGCAAGGATTGTGAAGGGGTCAGATTGAATGATGGTCTCGGTGAACAAAAGTAAGACACAGACACAGAGGGGTGTTGGGATGGATTGAATCAAATGTTATCAATTTTCATGGCCCCCAACACTACAGCAGTTACAAACGGGAGTGATCAAGAGAGTGGAATGAGAGCAGCAAATACATCTTAAACATTTATACAGCTAAAGAGGATGCTGGGTAAAGATATTACAGTTAGTGCTGACTTCATTCCAGATACACCAGCCAGGGAGCACATCCTTCCTGTATCTGTCCTATCGAGCTCATGAAGAATTTTGTTCATTTTAAGTGTTTCTTAGATACTCCAGAGAAGACAGTTTCATGCTCTTCAATCTCTCCAGCCAGGGCAATGATGTCGTCATAATTCAAGTCACTGGTGCATGTAACTGGCTGCTTCATGGACTGGAAATGGCAATTGAGACTGTAAGGTTACTGTATAAAATATCTTCAACTGTATTGCCAGATTGCCAGACACATGAGGGGCTTTAAGAAAAAAACACAACTCAAGGGCATTGAGTGTCAGAGCACTTCCTGTTGTGGGACATCCTGTTCAGGTACAATTTATTGATAACTGTTAGAATTGACCTGCACTGGCTCCGTAGAAGTGGTCAGAGCATTATAACTGTCATTGGAGCAGGTAATAAATTTCTCATGGGTTAAAACGTTTAAATAATAGAATAGGTGTGGGTTCTTCTGGTAAAGTGTGCAAAGTTATTCAAAATGGTCCTAATTTACTTTCAGAAACAAATGAGAGAAAGGCACATTACTGAGGTCATTGCATTAGTCCAAATTTAGAAGTTCAGGAGAACTGAAGGGAGAGCTGGTGTTGGGAGGTGTCATAATGAGAGGGAAAAATTGTTTTACAGAGAGAGAGAGTTCCCAGATGGGAAACTCAGCTTTAACATCACATCAACTGCAGAGCCATCCAATGCCGCAGGTCCTGATCCTTATTGTTAATAAGGAAGGGGAAAGCGGCATTCCCAGCCCAGAGAAATCATTCCCATGTTTCGCATGTGGTCGAATATTTAACTGGTCATGTGATCTGGGAAGACACCATTATGACGGGACCAGGGCGTGGGTATGCAAACATGAGGATTGGGGGAAGGAAATTACCTACCCCTCCCAGTAGACACTCACCGACACACTCACACTGTGGAGAGGCCACTCACCTGCCTCATGTACGGGAAAGGGTTTACTTTATCTTACAATCTGCTGAGGCACCAGAGATGGCACAGTGGATTTAGATCCTTCACCTGCTCAATGTGTGAGAAAGTATTCATTCAAATCTCCCATCTGCGGAGGCATCAGTGCATTCCCATCGGGGAGAGGTCATTCACCTGCTCAGTGTGTGGGAAAGGATTCACTCAGTGACCTGCTGAAACACCAGCGAGCTCATTCTGGAGAAAGGCCATTCACTTGCTCCCAGTGTGTGGGGAGAGATTCACTCAAATGTATCACCTGCTGAGTCCCCAGTGAGCCCACACAGGGGAGAGGCCATTCAGATGGTCAGTGTGTGAGAGAGGATTCAGTGATTCATCCTGCCCCACTGAGACCCCAGCAAGCCCATACAGGGGTAGAGGCCATTCAGATGCTCAGTGTATGAGAAGGGATTCAGTGATTTATCCCACCCCCGAGACCCCAGTGAGCCCACACAGGGGGAGAGGCCATTCAGATGGATGTGTGTGAGAGAGGATTCAGTGATTCATCCTGCCCCCTGAGACTCCAGTGAGCCCACACAGGTGGACAGGCCATTCAAATGCTCAGTGTGTGGCAAGGGATTCAGTGATTCATTCCACTCCCTGAGACCCCAGCGGGTTCACACTGGGTATAAAGTGTTCACCTCTTTGTGTGACAAGGGATTTGTTGAGTCTTCAAGACAACTGAAAGTCCAGTAAGTGGACATCCACCTGCTCCGTGTGGGGTAGAGTTCACACATCACTGCAGGACTCTGATTCTGACGTTACTGTTCATCAGAGTCAGGACTGGACCTTGTTCATGATGACACTGCTGGAGTATTGATGTTGTTAATCACATTAACTGGGCTGGGTTATATTGCCACTTTCTGAACCTCAGGGTATCTCTCTGGGCAGTACGTCTCCACAAACACCAATGTGACAATAAGCAATGATCATCTGTTTTGATTTAAATTATGATCGTAACACTGCTGCTTCACAGAACCACGTCCAAGGTTGGAGACCGGTCTTGGTCAATGTGGAGTTCCCACATTCTCCCCATGATAATGTGCTCCTCTCCAGGTGCTCTGGTTTCCTCCCACAGCCCAAAGACAGCACCCGAGCTACAAATCTTCTCACAAACTTTGAATTCTATTCTACGATTGAGGATAAAGGCTACACAGCAGGGTGTCCTTGGAAAAAGGAGCATGTGGTGTGTATCAATGCTCTCGATGCCTTCATATAGAGGTGGGCACCGGAGGGGATACAGTGCTTTATCTCCACCGCTGCCCCCTCACCCCCAACGCTACTTTGATTTAGTCCCTTCTCACTCTGTCACTTGTAATGGTTTGCTTTGCCAGTCATGGGCCTTGTTTATAAATATTCAATTGGTTACACGGGTGGTTTACTGCGGGTGATTAACCAAAAGCAAAAAGGGGTAATGATGATTTTGATGGTGGGAAGGTTGCTCAGCTGTGTGTGATAACATGTTTGGGTAGGAGAAAGGGGGGAAAAAGAACGCTTCACACCTCACAGAATGAGAACTGAAAAGCGGTTAAATCAAACCAAAGGTTCAGACAGGGAGAGAATATTTCCCCGGAGCCTGAGTAACTGGAAAGTGATGGTGTCCGGGAATAGACATGATTTTGTTCTCCAGGGCACTTGAAATTTTAAAAACTGTTATGTTCAGATAGTTTCAATTCTTTTACTTTTATTTATTGTGGAATAATCTTTAACACAAGGCTTGCAAATTTGTTTTTTTTTTAATGTAAAAGACAATAGTTAAATTAAAATCCATCAAACCATCCCTCACTGAAAACTGTTGTGGAAGTGCAATCTCCTGGAGAATCCCTGCCGACTTCTTCCTACCCGGGCTCCATGGCTATATACATACCTGGGAGATAGCAGCAGGAGGAGACCATTCAGCCTTTCAATCCTGCTCCACCATTCAGTGGGAAACAGCTGACCATCCAGATCAGGCTCCTGTTCCTGCTGTGTTCCAATCCCCTTTCATGACTTTACCTCGAAGAACTATATCGAAGTCCTCCTTTGGTTTCACTACCTTTTGTTCCAGTGACGTTGCTGTGTTACTGTGCAGGTGTAGGCAGGGGTAATGTGATGGTACTGCCTCCTGGAGGATGCACTCAGCGTCCCTCATCATCCTGCAGTAACATCAACTGGATTTCAGCAACTCGAGAAATAAACCGTTTCCAGGATATGGGCATCACTAGCTCAGCCAGCATTTATTCCCCATCTCTAGTTACCCTTGAGAAGATGGTCGTGAGCTGCTGTCTTGTACAATTCACAGTCCATTTGGTGCAGAGAGATCGAAAATGCTGTGAGGGAGAGTGTTGCAGGATTTTGGCCGAGTGACTCTCTATCTTTGCTTCTTCAAATTCTGGTTAACTTAATCCCAATCTGCAAATGATTTTGAGATTTCAGTCTTCAAATCTTCACCATCTAGCACCCTGTATAAAGGAATATGTACAGATTAGAAATTCAGAACAGACAATTCCTGTTTCTCTGGAATATCTTTTTCCCCTTTCTTCCCTCAAAGCTGTAACCCTCCAGCCCGCTTACTCTCTCCGACCATTCTGATTCTGCTGCCCCCTAATGTACACCCTCCCCATTCTCATGGAGTTGTTGATAAACAGATCCATGCCACCACTTCCCGTCCCTGGTTAGACTCTGCACCGTTTCTGGGTTCACTTCCTTTCCTTTCAGTTGCTGCAAGTCAATAATGTAACAGCAGAATGAAACAAAAGGAAACAGAAAGGGAGGTGGCAGATCCTGGACAGAAGAGAAACCTTCAGTCTGGGAGAATGGGTCAGATCCTTCTTTGTTTCCCATTAGTTGATTCCCACTATTACAATGAGTTGGGGATGGAGAGTGGTCCTACATGGGAGTAGTGACACTTTGACCCCCTCCTCCAACAGATCAATACTATGAGCAGATACATTCCTCCTCCAGCCAATCGCAGTGTGAAAAACTTTCCGCAAAGTATATTTACCCAAAGCACATGCTCCAAAACCCGCCCACATTCTGTACATGTACAGTGCTAGGTTTCCCCACACACGTGTGGGCCCTGCCTCAGGGATTGTGGAGTTGTAGTCCCCATGAAGCCACTGGAGCCCTGTCTCTGGAAAGTTAATGAATAGTGTGGACTGGAGGGTGTTGTGTATAGGATACCCATTCAGACACACAGAACATATGGACTGTCGCTGGGTTTTACTGAGACATCTGCTTCCACAACCTGATTTTCTGATGTAAGGAATGTAGGTTCAGCCAAGTGGGGTGTGGTGAGGTTAATAGGAGGAGCAGATTTTAAGCAGAGGTGGCTCAATGGTTAGCATTGCTGAATCACAGCGTCAGGGACCTGGATTTGATTCCAGCCTTAGGCGACTGTGTGGAGTTCACACGTTCTCCCCGTGTCTGTGCGGGTTTCCTCTGGGTGCTCCAGTTTCATCCCACAGTCCAAAGATGTGCAGGTTAAGTGGATTGGTTATGCGAAATTCCCAGTGTCCATGCCTGTGCAGGTTAAGCCATTAACCATGGGAAATACAGGGAATGGGTGAGTCTGAATGGGATGCTCATCATAGGGTTGGTGGACTCCATGGACGATTACCCTGCTTCTGCACTGAAGGGATTCTATTCCATTCTCATGAAGAAGAATGTACCTATCTCAATGTGCTGTGAATCTGTAGAAATCCCTATTCAAAATGCGGTGGATGCCAGGACAATAAGCAAATTTACTGAAGAGATACAGATGTTGAATTTGCAGTGAGATGAAGGGTGAGAGAGAGCAGGTGGGAAATTCCAGCTGAGACCGATGTGAGCTCAATCATCATGGTATTAAATGGTGGAGCTGGTTCGAAGGGCTGCATTGCCTCTCCTGTGCCCAGTGCTTATCTTCTTACGGTAATAACTGGAAAGCTGAATTCAAAAATCACCACCTTCACCAAAGGAGATTTTTGGAAAAAGCAGGATGGTCAGGTGGATTAGCGTTTCAAACGTAGATAGTGAGGAAGCATGTGGGAGATAATGATTTTTCAATTTTAAACTGAGGTGAGTTAAATAGGTTATAGTCCAACAGGTTTAATTGGATGATGATGAAGGAGCAACGCTCCGAAATCTAGTGTGCTTCCAATTAAACCTGAGGGACTGTAACCTCGTGTTGTGAGTTTTTAAACTTTGTACACCCCAGTCCAACACCGGCATCTCCAAATCATGTAAACTGAGGGGAGACAGTGATTTATGGTTTTGGATTGTGTAGTACACTCACACCGTCCAGAATACTCTGTTTTGAATATCTATCCTGTACTTTAATCCAAAGCCAAGGTCTCTGACGATGAAAACCAAAACACCCAGGTAACATCGCCTCACCTCGTAATCTGATAAAAGACTTGTGATAAGTCTGGTTGAATTTAGAATACAGTTGGAAAGCGGGAAGATTAAATCCAATTCCAAGATTCTGTGCTTAAACAAAGGAGACTACAATAGGATGAGGCAGGAGTTGGCTAATGTAGACTGGAAGCAAAGACTTTAGGGTGGGACAGTTGACAGACAGTGGAGGAATATCAAAGAATTTTTCAAACTGCTCAGCAAAAGTATATATCAGTGAAAAGGAAGGACTGTAGGAAAAGGAGTAATCTGCCATGGGAGGCAAAGGAAATAAGGGAGTCTATCAAATTGAAATTGAAAGCATACAAATTGGCAAAGACCAAGGAGAAACTAGATTAGAAAAAGTTTAAAGATCAACAGAAAGCTAGATGGGATTGGGGGAGAAAAGTGATGAGCAGCTATCCCCAGGGCCAGAATAGCAGTTTACACGGCTAGAGGGGAACCTATTGTGTGGGGAACATATGGCCTCTGTAATTGTTGACTGTTACCATAGAGATAATCCTGATCAAGTTACAAATCACAGCACACTCCAAAAGCTTGTACTTCCAAATAATCCTGTTGGACTATAACCTGGTGATGTGTGGTTTTTAACTTTGCCCACCCCGCTCCAACACCGGCTCCTCCACATCAGAATCCTGACAGACAACCGCACTGAAACTGAAGTGCCTGTCAGATACCTGACTGAGCCACAGGGCCGTGGGGGAGGGGTATGTGGTTTAACCACTAAGGGCTGAACTGAACTAGACTTTTTAATTGCCGTTGCATGGAGATAATATTGAGAGACAGCGTCCATTCAAAACTACAAACCACAAAGGTATAAGAATGGGAGCGGCACATCGGACAGGCGGGGAGTTACCTGATGCTGCCTGGAGGTGTTCTGCATGTACACTATCCAGGTAACTGCCATGTCTCATCAATAAAGACTCAAAGAAGACCTCTCAGAGTTCTGTGCCCAGTTATTCCTATCCAGCAGGGTTTAGGAATATGAGTACACAGCAGTCTTCACAGTGGAGGATACGAAGAACATGCCAGTAATTGACAAGGAGACTGAGGAAGGTGAGGACCAAGAAACAACCATTGTCACGAGAGAGTTAGAGCTGGGCAAGCTAATGGATCTAAACGTAGACAAGTCTATTTGCCCTAATGGAATACATCCCGGGGTACTACCAGAGATAGCGGGAGAAATAGTAAATATACTTGGAGTCAGAGTCCTACAGCAGAGACAGGCTCTTTGGCCCAAACTGGCCCATGCCGATTAGAATGTCCATCCACGTGAACCCCATTTTCCTGCACTTGGCCCATCTGCTTCTGACGGAGAAAGTGAGGTCTGCAGATGCTGGAGATCAGAGATTGGGATTAGATTACATTACAGTGTGGAAACAGGCCCTTCGTCCCAACAAGTCCACACCGACCCGCCGAAGCGAAACCCACCCATACCCCTGCATTTACCCCTTACCTAACACTACGGGCAATTTAGTATGGCCAATTCACCTGACCCTGCACATCTTTGTGATGTGGGAGGAAACCGGAGCACCCGGAGGAAACCCACGCAGACACGGGGAGAACGTGCAAACTCCACACAGTCAGTCGCCTGAGGCGGGAATTGAACCCGGGTCTCTGGCGCTGTGAGGCAGCAGTGCTAACCACTGTGCCACCGTGCCGCCCACTAAAGGAAATGTGTTGCTGGAAAAGCGCAGCAGGTCAGGCAGCATCTAGGGAACAGGAGAATCGACGTTTCGGGCATTAGCCCTTCTTCAGGAATGAGGAAAGTTGGTCCAGCAGGCTAAGATAAAAGATAGGGAGGAGGGACTTGGGGGAGGGGCGTCGGAAATGTGATAGGTGGAAAGAGGTCAAGGTGAGGGTGATAGGTCAGACTGGGGTGGGGGCGGAGAGGTCGGGAAGAAGATTGCAGGTTAGGAAGGCGGTGCTGAATTTGATGGATTTGACTGAGACAGGATGGGGGGAGGGGAAATGAGGAAACTGGTGAAATCCGAGTTCATCCCTTGTGGTTGGAGGGTTCCTAGCCGGAAGATGAGGCGTTCTTCCTCCAACCGTCGTTTCGCTGTGGTCTGACGATGGAGGAGTCCAAAGACCTGCATATCCTTTGTGGAGTGGGAGGGGGAGTTGAAATGTTGAGCTACAGGGTGGTTGTGTTGGTTGGTCCGGGTGTCCCAGAGGTGTTCTCTGAAACGCTCCGCAAGTAGGCGGCCTGTCTCCCCAATATAAAGGAGGCCACATCGGGTGCAAAGGATGCAATAGGTGATATGTGTGGAGGTACAAGTGAATCTGTGGCGGATATGGAAGTTTCCTTTGGAGCCTTGGAAGGAGGTGAGGGGGGAGGTGTGGGCGCAAGTCTTGCACCTCCTGCGATTGCAGGGGAAGGTGCCTGGAGTGGAGGTTGGGTTGGTGGGGGGGTGTGGATCTGACGAGGGAGTCACGGAGGGAGTGGTCTTTACGGAATGCTGATAGGGGAGGGAAGGGAAATATATCCTTGGTGGTGGGGTCCGTTTGGAGGTGGCAGAAATGACGGCAGATGATGCGCTGTACATGGAGATTGGTGGGGTGGTAGGTGAGGACCAGTGGGGTTCTGTCCTGGTGGCGGTTGGAGGGGCGGGGTTCAAGGGCGGAGGATCGGGAAGTGGAAGAGATGCAGTGGAGGGCATAGTCTACCACGTCGGGGGGGAAATTGCGCTCCTTGAAGAAGGAGGCCATCTGGGATGTGCGTTTTTGGAACTGGTCCTCCTGGGAGCAGATGCGGCGGAGTCGAAGGAATTGGGAGAATGGGATGGCGTTTTTACAGGGGGCAAGATGGGAGGAGGTGTAGTCCAGGTAGCTGTGGGAGTCGGTCGGTTTGTAGTAGATGTCCGTGTTGATTCGGTCGCCTGAGATAGAAATAGAAAGGTCGAGGAAGGGGAGGGAGGAAACTGAGACTGTCCAGGTGAATTTGAGGTCGGGGTGGAAGGTGTTGGTGAAGTGGATGAACTGTTCAACCTCCTCGTGGGAGCACGAGGCAGCGCCGATACAGTCATCGATGTAGCGGAGGAAAAGGTGGGGGGTGGGGCCAGTGTAGTTGCGGAAGATGGATTGTTCCACATATCCTACGAAGAGGCAGGCATAGCTGGGGCCCATGCGGGTGCCCATGGCTACTCCTTTTGTTTGGAGAAAGTGGGAGGATTGGAAAGAAAAGTTGTTCAGGGTGAGGATCAGTTCAGTCAGTCGAAGGAGGGTGTCAGTGGAAGGGTACTGGTCGGTACGGCGGGAAAGAAAGAAGCGGAGGGCTTTGAGTCCTTCGTGATGGGGGATGGAAGTGTACAGGGACTGGATGTCCATGGTGAAAATAAGGCGTTGGGGACCGGGGAAGCGAAAATCATGGAGCAGATGGAGGGAATGGGTGGTGTCCCGAACGTAGGTGGGGAGTTCTTGGACTAAGGGGAACAGGACGGTGTCAAGGTATGCGGAGATGAGTTCGGTGGGGCAGGAGTAGGCGGAGACAATGGGTCGGCCGGGGCAGTCAGGTTTGTGGATTTTGGGCAGGAGGTAGAAGCGGGAGGTGCGGGGTTGTGGGACTATGAGGTTGGAGGCGGTGGATGGGAGATCCCCCGAGGTGATGAGGTTATGGACGGTCTGGGAGATGATGGTTTGGTGGTGGGGGGTGGGGTCATGCTCAAGGGGGCAGTAGGAGGAGGTATCTGCGAGCTGGCGTTTGGCCTCAGCGGTGTAGAGGTCGGTGCGCCAAACTACTACCGCGCCTCCTTCTGACCCCTTGCTATCCATGTATTTGTCTAAATGTCTTTTACATGTTGTTAATGTACCCACCTCAACCACTTCCACTGGCACCTCATTCCATATACATACCATCCTCTGTGTAAAACAGTTGCCCCTCACGTTCCCTTTTATAATTTCTCCTCTAAACGTAAACTGATGCCCTCCACTCCTTGATTCCCTGGGAAAAAGACGGAGTGCATTCCCCTTACCCAGGCCTCTCATGGTTTTATACACTTCCAGAAAACATTCCCCCCTCTCTGTTTCCACTGCTCGAAACAAAAAAAAAATCCTCGCTTGTCCAACCTCTCCCTATAACTCAGACCCCGAGCCCTGGCATCATCCTTGTAAATGTCATCTGCACCTTTTTACAGTTTAATAACTGAAACCTACATTACATTCATCACATTTCCAGTGTTTCCCCACAGCATTGGAACTGACTTGACAACGCCAATGGATTACAAGCCATGATCGATAATTAACTCCTTTACAACAATCCCGTTTTCATCGTTTGTTCCATGGTGCAGGTATCCTGGTCTCTTTCTGGTTGCATGATTAATTAAAACCTTGTCCTCATACAAAACAAATCTGTAGCTTAATTGTTCCTGGGAAATGTGCCATGTGTTTTCAGACTTTTAACAACAAATGAACTCTCTCTCCACACTAACATGGACTTGGCTGTGTCTCAGTACTTTTTCCAGACACACTGACATTTGAAATATTCGCCCACGGACAGAATACACACCTTTCCTTCCACATGAAAAGGCCAATGATATTCAGATCGGCACGGATCAAGTAACCATCAAAACCGAACAGGAAGTTCAATTTGAATTACTCATCCACAAATCCGCCCTTTCAGAACCCTACAACAGAGAAAACAGGTCACCACCGTTAACACAGTATGGAAATTCATAAGACAGTGATAGTATTAAATTGTAGTTTCTTTGTTCCCCCAAAGCTTTAAATCTCAGTCTCACAATTGCTGTCTTCTGTGAACTGAAATCCAAACCAATCTCCTCACCATTTTTCCTCCACACCCAGTTCTCACAGACTCTCTCTTCTCTTTGAAATCAGCTTCCTCGCTCCTGCCTGCAGACTAAGAACCAAAAAAAGGTTTCCTCCCACAATCCAAATATGCGTAGGTCAGGTGAATTGGCCATGCTAAATTGCCCATAGGTGCATTAGTCAGAGGGAAATGGGTCTGGGTGGGTTAGACCTCCGACGGTCGGTATGGACTGGCTGGGCGGAAGGGCCTGTTTCCACACTGTAGGAAATCTAATCTATTCAAATCAATGAGTCTGACTCGGAGCCTCCTGGATGTTGGTGAATCCTTCCCCCACTTCCCAGGTTTCCTTCCTGGTCAGAACCAATCTGATTTTTTTCCCCAATCTGGAACATTTTATTTATTTCCCCCACACGGACCCTCTGATGAGAACCATCCTGCAAACCATATCTGATTGAACTAAGATGAACCAAATTAGAACGTTAATTGCACGCCCATCTGTGTTCCTTTCCATAACATTCCTGAATCTTCACACGAGTTCTGATAACTTTCTACGAAATGCTACCCCCACTGATCGTCGACCACTTGTCACGAAATCATGGCAGGGGCCATTTCCCTGGGTCCTGTTCCGAGAGGGAGGAAACTGCGAATGACAGATTAATCCCATACACGCACAGCCTCCCTGGTACTGACCCACCCTGCACATACACCAACAATTGGACAGCACTGCGCCCATGCACTGGTCTCCCCTCCTACAGCACATGCTCCAGATCACACACGAAGCTGGGTGATTGACAGCAGCTGCTGCCCAATAGGGTGGAGGGGGCAGGGCTGGAGATTGTAAACAATGAATGAATGTGGAGGACACTGGGGGATGGACAGGTCAGTGAGGGACAGGATCAGTGCAGCAGCAGGAGAGGATCCTGAACAAAGTGAGCAATGGGAGAGTCTGACAGAGAGAAACTACAGGAAGGTTCTGTTTGGAGGCTCAGGCAGGGACAGCTGGGAGACAGTGTGGCCTGGTGGCTTGGGCATGTTTTCCAATCAGCCTTTTCAAAGATGCTGTTACTCAACTCTGAGCTCGATCCTCCTGGTCCAGAGGTAAGGACACTACCACAATTTCCTGGTGGGCTAGTGGAAAGAAGGGAAGATTTTCTCAATCTCTCTCACATGGAAACTCCATGAGCTCCTCCCACTTACAGTCTATGGTGGGGATGGAGTCAGAGCAGATGGGAGCGGGGTTCGGGATATAGGGACTGCCTTTCAAATGGAACTTACCTGTGTGGGTGATATTAACAAGACTCAATACACAGTCACTAACACAAACCTGATGTACTTGAACTTTATCCAGAATATTAACACCCCATAACTGGGTGACGCAGACCCCAATGTACAGAGTTAAGTCCTGGATATTAATAATGGCTTTGTGTATGAGAAATCTCGTCTCATGAACTTGAGTCAATTTTTTTTGAAGTAACAAAGAGGATTCATGAGGGCAAAGCAGTGGAAATGATCTACGTGGACTTCAGTAAGGCATTCAACAAGGGTCCCCATGGGAGACTGGTTATCAAGGTTGATCTCATGGAATACTGAGAGAACTAGCCATTTGGATACAGAACTGGCTGAAAGGTAGAAGACAGAGGGTGGTGGTGGAAAGTTGCTTTTCGGATTGGAGACCTGTGACCAGTGGAGTGTCACAAAGGATCGGCGCTGTATCCACTAATTTTCAAAATTTATATCAATGATTTGGATGTGAATATAGGAAGTAATGTGTGGAAGATGACACCAAAATTGGAGGTGTATTGGACAGTGAAGAGGATTACCTCAGATTACAACAGGATCTTGATCAGATGGCTGAATGTGCTGAGGACTGGCAGATGAAGTTTAATTTAGATAAATGTGAGGTGCTGCATTTTGGGAAATCAAATATTAGCAGGATGCATACGCTTAATGGTAAGGTCTTCGGGAGTACTGCGGAACAAAGTGACCTTGGAGTGCAGATCATAGCTCCTTGAAAACAGAATCGCAGGTAGATAGGATAGTAAATAACGTGTTTAGTACGCTTTCCTTTATTGGTCAGAGCACTGAGTATAGGAGTTGGGAGGTCATATTGCTGCTCTACAGGACATTGGTTAGGTCACGCTTGGAATATTGCGTGCAATTCTGGTCTCCTTCCTATCAAAACAATATTGCGAAACTTGAAAGGGGTCAGAATAGTATTACAAGCATGTTGCCAGAGTTGGAGGATTTGAGCTATGGAGAGAGGATAAATACACTGTTTTCCCTGGAGCGTCAGAGGTTGATGGGTGACCTTATAGAGGTTTATAAAATCAGTAGGGGCATGCATAGGGTAAATACACAAGATCTTTTCCTTGTGGTGGGGAGGAGGCACGATGGGGAGTGAGAGACAGAGGGGAGAGACCGAGAGGGGAGGGTGACCGTTATTTTGTAGATCTACAACACAACCCTGTTCCTGTTCTCTCCCCATCCCCTTCAATCCCTCTGAAGGGCTTAGAACAAGTGCACAGTCTCTGGAAAGTAGAGCTTCAGGGTGACCAAGTGCTGAAGGTTGCATTTGGGACGCTGACATTTATTGGTCTGTGCACTTATCAATAAATGGACCTGGATTCAATTCCACTGTCTTGGATTCATGTCTGTGGCCACAGACGCGCCTGTCTCTATCCCTGACTACTGGATCCCCTGTCACTACAGCTCTGTCATTCTCCTTCCTCCAGGTCTGTGCAGCGGAGCTATCTGTGGTGTCATGAACCTGGCTGTTGCTGATTTCCCCTGAGAGTCCACCCCACCTGTTCCCCCCCCCCCCCCCCCCCCCCCCCCGTTATAGAATCCCAAGCGGTGGACAATATCTGTTTGAGAAGGGGAATGATCACTGGTGAGTCCTGCACTTCCTTCCTGATCCTTTTACTTAATCTGACGGTCACCCATTCCCTTTCTGCCTGTGTAACCCTCACCTGCAGTGTGACTAACTCACTAAAAGTGCTGTCTATAACATTCTCAGTATTGCTGCACAGTGAGTCCACTCTCAACTCCAGGTCTGAAAAGCAGTTTCCCAGTAGTTGCAGATGGACACAGTTCCTGCACACATAGCCGTCAGGGAGACTGGAAGCGTCCCCTATTTCCCACATTATACAAGAGGAGCACACCACAGGTCTGAGGGCGCCTGTCACAATGTCTCTCTAGTTTCAGCTCGTTACTCTCATTAAGAGAATTTAAATGAGCTAGAAACCTTTCTTCACTTCAAACATTTCCATTATAATCTAAAGCCCCGATCTTTACTTAAGCTGACATTTTATACTTTTAAAAACTGTTAAAAAAAAAACTCAGCAGGATTCACTTACAAACTGGCTGTTCCCATTGGGACCGTGTGAATTTCTGAATGGCCTGAACTAAAACTGAAGCTGAGGTTCACCTTCTCCCTGTCTCACCTCCGTCTGTTTACACCCAACTCCGAAACACTCTCATTGAGCCAAGCAGCCCTCACACTGCAGCCCTGTCATTTTTATTGTCTGTTCATACCGACAGTGCCCTCAGCCTCCTGTACTGTTCCAATGCATCTTAATGGGAGCTCAGGAACTGCATCTCATCTTTCAATTCAGCCCTTTGTAACACCAGAGTCAACATAGACTTCAGCAGTTTCTGAATGAACAGGCAGTTGTCAGAATCTGGAACATTCCACCTGAAATGGTGCTGGAATTTGAGTCCATAAGGAATTTTAATGAGAAGTTTCCAGTGAATTGAAAATAAGGAGTTTACAGGTTAACATCATGAAGTGGGTAACTAGGACCAAATCTGACAGTTCCTACAAAGAGACGAGGTGTAATTTGGATAAATCTGTGCTCCCTCTCAGGGCAATATCTCCTTCCTCAGCTGCAGGGCCCAGAATAGAGCACAAACCCCCAAGGGTGATCCAACCACTAATTTGAACATCTTTCTGCTTTTTGCTTGAAAAAAAAATAGATACTTTCCCACAGACAGTACAGACACACATTTCTCCTTCCACAGTTAAATGTCAATGGTATTCAGATCCTCATGACCCTGCTGACGACAGAAAATTGTTTTGAGATCCCGGTCTCAATTATTCTCAATTAATATCCTATAAAATGAATTCAAAAAACAAAGCTCACAGTCAATGCAAGATGAATAGTGAAGGCAAACACTTCTCTTGGTATGTGTTTGGTGTGTAAATGCTCCTCTTCAAATCACCCCTTCCCCACCCAGGAAGAGGATATGTCCATGTGCCTCGCTGTACCTTGCCCCAAATAAAGATGGCGGCGATAACCCAGGACCTATCACCGTCTGAGGGCCACAGCCATTTTCCCATTTGCTGTAAACGTCGGACCAAGAGTTTCTAATTCAGGCCTAACTACCTGTACAGGGTGTAATTAAACCCTCCCAGTATATGATTTGGAGATGCCGGTTAACAGACAATTAATTTTTCAATGTATAATTTCAGTTACATCACACTGTAAATTTTTGCTATAAATTCTGTGTTACAATTGAGCCCTCCACGCTCACCTGAAGGAGCGTTGCTCTGAAAGCTAGTGTGCTTCCAATTAAACCTGTTGGACTATAACCTGGTGTTGTGTGATTCTTAACTTTGTACCTCCCAATCTAAACTGGATCCAACTCCCCTTTCCCGTTTCCTCCTTCTGCACACACCCAGGGTCATTCTTGGTCCAGTGACCCTTCCTCAGAACCGAGGCAGCTGGGAAAATTAGAATCCCTACAGTGTGCTAACAGGCCATTCTGCCCAACAAGTCACACTCACCCTCTGAAGAGTTTCTCAACCAAACCCATTCCCCGACCCTATTATTCTACATTTCTCCTGACTAATGCACCTAACCTATACATCCCTGAGCACTACGGGAATTTTAGCTGGGCCAATTCACCTAACCTGCATATCTTTGGACTGCAGGAGATAGGGGTTAAAGAGTAAATAATAGGTGGGGACAGAGCTCAAAGAGAGACAGGAACCTTTGGAAAGACAAAGGATTGGATAACTATCTGGCTGGGAGGGTGCATAGCTGTTAATGGAGGGGACAGGAACCTGTGTCTGGCAGAATCTCAGTGGAGGTGTTGGAAATGGCAGCTGATGATCTACGTTCTGTTGCAAAACAGATCCTGAGCTTCCAGTTGCCTGTCACTGTAACACATGAGTCTATTCCCTGGCCAACATCTCTGTCTCATGCTTACTGCAGTGTTCCAGTGAAGCTTGATGCAAGCTGGCAGAACACTCCAGAACATGCCAAAACGCCCCGTATTTCAAGGACTGCAATTTCCCCTCCCATGTGGTCAACAATACTCTCCAGTGCATCTCCACCACTTCCCACACCTCCATTCCTTTCAGAATTCCAGAGACCATTCCCTGTGAATTCCTCGTCAGATCCATGCTCTCATCAAACCCACATTCCACTCCCAGCACCTTCACATGTCAATGCAAGAGGTATAAAATATGTGCCCACACCTCCCCCCTCGCCTCCAGAGGACCCTTCCACATCCAGCAGAGATTTTCCCGCACATCCAAACACCTCACCTATTATGGCCTTTGCTTTCGACGTGGTCTCCTCTCCACTGGGGAGTCAGGATATCAACTTGCAGAATGTTTCAGGGAACATTTCTGGGACACATGCACCAACCAACCCCACCAACCTGTGGCCGACCACTTCAACTTCCCCACCCACTCCGCCATGGACATGCAAGTCCTGGGCCACCTCCACCACCAAATCCCAGCCAGCCGACGCCTGGAGGAAGAAAACCTCATCTTCCACATTGGGACCCTTTAACCACAGAATCAAGGTTTCCTCAGCTCCCCTCCCTTACCTTATTCCAGATCCAACCCTCCAACTCGACACCACCCTCTTGAACTGTCCCACCTGTTCATTTTCCTTTCCAATAATCCACTCCACCCTCTCTCTCCATTACCCTCCACCTACATCTACCTATTGCCTTCCTAGCTCCCTTCCCACCATCCCTACACATCCCTCTTATTTAACTCTCAGCCCTCTTACTACCGCCCACCCCCCCCCCCCCCCAATCCCAGCATTCCTGATGAAAGGAATATGCCCAAAACGTCGATTCTCCTGCTTCTGGGATGCTACCTGACCTGCTGTGCTTTTGCAGTGCCACGTGTTAACGCAAGCTGGAAGAACAACACCTCATCTTCTACTTGGGGACCCTGCACCTCTCGAGCCCCAGTATCAAATTCAATAATTTTAGGTCCTGAACTCTCCAATGTCCTAGCGCCCTCTCCTCTTAACCCACACACGGGTTATCAAATAGCCTGCCATTACACACTACCTATATTTAGCCACTAACAGTGGCCATAAACAGCTATTCACCCTCCCCCAGTCAGATCGTTATCCACTCCTTTGTCCAACTGCTCCCATTTCTTTCTTTGGACTCTATCACGACCTATCATTTACTCCTTAACCCCTACCTTCTGCATATAAACCGACATTTCTTTTCAGTAACATCAGTTCTGAGGAAGGGTCAGCGGATCCAAAATATTAACTCTGATTTCTCTTCACAGATGCTGCCAGACCTGCTGAGCTTTACCAGTACCTTTTGGTTGTTGTGAGAGATTTACATCATCTGCAGTTCTTTTGGTTCTTATTTACCAGAAATTTCTAATTCAGGTCTAGCAGCCTAAAACCATGTGTTTATAAGCACTCCCAGTCCACACAAACTCCACTTCTCTCCCAGTCTCTGCTGTCTCTCCCACTCCCTTCACACTCACTGAGTGCACCCCCACCACAGTGACACTGCACCTGCACAGTTCATTGTCACGTGTTGGCCCACTGGACCCACCCCTCATTCACTCCCATTGTCTGGAGGATCACACCAACTCTCCTGTTGGTCTGAAGCTGCCGTCAATCACCTGGGTCCCATTATGACACGAGTAGTGCGCTCCTCCCAGGAGTATTGGAGGCTGAAGGGTGACCTTATAGAGGTTTATAAAATCATGAGGGGCATGGGTAGGATAAATAGGCAAGGTCTTTTCCCTGGGGTGGGGGAATCCAGAACTAGAGGGCATAGGTTTAAAGTGAGCGGGGAAAGATTTGAAAGGGATCAGAGGGTCAAGTTTTTTCACAGGTGGTGCATGTATGGAATCTTCTGTCAGGGGAAGTGGTGGAGGTTGGTACAATTTGACCATTTGGCATCTGGATGGGTATATGATTGGAAGGGTGTAGTGGGATGTGCGCCAAGTGTTGGCAAATGGGACGAGGTGAGGTTAGGATATCTGGTCAGCATGGACTAGTTTGACCAAAGGGGTTGTTTTCATGCTGTACGCCTCAGGCGACTGACTGTGTGGAGTTTGCACATTCTCCCCGTGTCTGCGTGGGTTTCCTCCGGGTGCTCCGGTTTCCTCCCACAGTCCAAAAATGTGCAGGTCAGGTGAATTGGCCATGCTAAATTGTCCGTAGTGTTAGGTAAGGGGTAAATTTAGGGGTATGGGTGGTTTGCGCTTCGGTGGGTCGGTGTGGACTTGTTGGGCCGAAGGGCCTGTTTCCACACTGTAAAGTAATCTAATCTAATCTAATCTAATCTAATCTAATCTAATCTAATCTATGGCTCTGCACTGGCATGACTTTCAACATTCAGTGAAAGGGGGCAGTATCACAGAGTAGAGGGACTGGGGGCTATTCAGCCCAGTGGGGCTATACACTCTCCCTCTGGAGATGGTGCCAGTCTGTCCCAACTCACCTCCCATTTGCCTGTAGTCCTCCAATTCCTTCCTTAAAAGAAGCTAAATTGCAAATTTGTTTTGACAATAATTACTGAATCTGCATCCAGCTGTCGGTCAAACTGATCCAGATGCTTAGAACCTACGGAATAAGGTAATGTTCACATTTTTAACCTGCATTATTTGCCAATTACTTGAAAGTAGTTACTAAAAATTGTGACGTTAATAATTTCTCCCTCTAAATTAAATATCCTGGAAAGAAATCTGCTCCTGGTTGAAATCACTGCTTAACCTTCTGAGCTCCAAGGAGAATTATCTGACCTTCTGCTAACTCTCCACATAGAGAAACTTATCTTAATTTTAATGTTTCAGTGTTATCGAGATGTACAGCACAGAAACCAACCATTTGGTCCAACTTGTCCATGCCGACCAGATATTCTAAATTAATCTCGTCCCATTTCACAGCACTTGGCCCATAACCTTCTAAACCTTTCCTAATCACTTACCCAAATCAGATGCATTTTAAATGTTGCAATTGTACCAGCCTCCACACTTTCTCTGGCAGCTCATTACATACACATACCACGTTCAGCTTGAAAACAGTGCCCCTCAGATCCCTTATAAATTGTTTTCCTCACTCCTTAAAAGCCTGTGCCCCATAGATTTGGACTCACCTAACCTGGGAATAAGACCCTGGTTGTTCACCCTATTCATGTCCATCTCAATTGTATCAACCACTGAGGTCACCTCTCAGCATCCGATTCTCCAGGGAAAACAGCCCCAGCCTATCCTATATAGCTGAAACCCTCAACCCTAGTAACATCTTCGCACATCTTTTCTGAACCATTTCAAGTTTCAAAATATCATTCCGATAGCGGGGAAACCAGGACTGAAAGCAGAATTCCAGAAGTGACTGAATCAATGTGCTGAACAGCTACAAAATGCCGTCACAACTCCTGTACTCAATCCACTAACCAGTAAAGGCAAGAATACTAAACACCTTCTTCACTACCCTGCCTATCTATGATTCCACTTTCAAGGAACTATGAACCTGCACTCCAAGATCTCTTTGTTCAGCAACGCTCCCCAGGAGCTTCCCATTAAGGTATAAGTCCTGCCCTGATTTGATTTTCCAAAATGGAGCACCTCACATTTTTCTGAATTAAACTCCATCTGCCACTCCTCAGCCCATTTGTTTGAAGTCCCATTGTAATCTGAGGTAACCTTCTTCCCTGTCCACTGCATCTCCAATTTTGGTATCTATGTAAAGTCACTGACCATACCTCCTATATTCACATGGAAAACATTTACATAAATGATGAAAAGCAGTGGACCCAGCAACGATCCTTACAGCATATTGCTCATAGAACATAGAACATTAAAGCACAGTACAGGCTCTTCGGCCCTCGATGTTGTCATACCAATCTGAAGCCCATTTAACCTACACTATTCCATGTACTTCCATATGCTTGTCCATTAACGACTTAAATGTACTTACAGTTGGTGAATCTACTACCGTTGCAGGCACAGCATTCCATACCCTTACGACTCGGAGTAAAGAAATTACCTCTGACATCTGTCCTATATCTCTCACCCCTCAATTTAAAGCAATGCCTCCTCGGGCTCGCCATCACCATTTTTGGAAAAGGCTCTCCCTGTCTACCCTACCTAACCCTCTGGTTATCTTGTATGTCTCTATTAAGTCACATATCAACCTTCTTCTCTCAAACGAAAACAGCCTCAAGTCCCTCAGCCTTTCCTCGTAAGACCTTCCCTCCATACCAGGCAACATCCTAGTAAATCTCCTCTGCACCCTTTCAAAGCTTCCACATTCTCCTTCTCATGTGGGGAACAGAACTGTACACAATACTCCAAATGCAGCCTCACTAGAGTTTTGTACAGCTGTAGCATAACCTCATGGTTCCGGAACTCGATCCCTCTATTAAGAAAAGCTAAAATACTGTATGCCTTCCAAACAACCCTGTCAACCTGGGTGGCAACTTTCAAGGATCTGTGTACCTGGACACTGAGATCTCTCTGCTCATCCAATACCAAGAATCTTACCATTAGCCCAGTACTTTGCATTCCAGTTACTACGACCAAAGTGAATCACCTCACACTTGTCCGCATTAAACTCCATTTGCCACCTCTCAGCCCAGTTCTGCAGTTTATCTAAGTCTCTCTGTAACGTATAACATTCTTCGTCACTATCCACAACTCCACCGACCATAGTGTTGTCTGCAAATTTACTAACCCACCCTTCTACGCCCTTATCCAGGTAGTTTATGAAAATGATGAACAGCAGTGGACTCAACACCGACCCTTGCGGTACACCACTGGTAACTAGACTCCAGGATGAACATTCCCCATCAATCACCACTGTCAGCTTTCAGCAAGCCAATTACTGATCCAAACTGATTTATCTCCCACAATCCCATCCTTCCGCATTTTATACAATAGTCTGCTGTGGGGAACCTTATCGAACGTCTTGCTGAAATCCACATACACCACATCAACTGGTTTACTCTCATCTATCTGTTTGGTCACCTTCTAAAAGAACTCAATAAGGTTTGTGAGGCACGATCGACCCTTCACAAAACGGTGCTGACTATCCCTAATCAAATTATTCTTTTCTGGATCTTATCTCTTATAACGTTTTCCAACACTTTACCAACAACTGAATAAGGCTCACTGGTCTAGAATTACCAGGGTTGTCTCTACTCCCCTTCTTGAGCAGGGGAACCACATTTGCTATCCTCCAGTCTTCTGGCACTATTCCTGTAGACAATGATGATTTAAAGATCAATGCCAAAGGCTCGGCAATCTCCTCCCTGGCTTCCCAGAGGATCTTAGGATAAGTCCACTGGGCCGGATGGGTTTTATCTATATTCAAACTCTGCAAGATTTCTAATACCTCTTCCTTATGAACCTCAATCCCACCTAGTCTAGTAGCCTGTATCTCAGTACTCTCAACAACATTGTCGTTTTCTAAAGTGAATAATGTTGAAAAATATTCATTTAGTGCTTCCCCTATCTCCTCTGACTCCACACACAATGTCCCACTACTATCCTTGGTTGGCCCTAATCTTATTCATCATTCTTTTATTCCTTAAATACCTATAGAAAGCCTTAGGGTTTACCCTGATCCTATCCGCCAACAATTTCTCATGTCTCCTCCTGGCACTTCTTAACTCTTTCTTTAGGACTTTCCTGGCTACCTTGTAACCCTCGAGTGCTCTAACTGAGCCTTCACATCTCATCCTCACATAAGCCGCCTTCTTCCTTTTGAAGAGAGGTTCCATTTCCTTTGTAAACCATAGCTCCCGCCTGACAGGTATATACTTATCTAGGACAAACAGGAGCTTTTCCTTGATCTTTGAGGGTCCCTGTTCTCTGCCTGGTTACTCGTTTATCCTTTGTGTATTTCTGGAATCTCTGGATTCTCCGGGAACCTATTTCCCAAAGCTCTCTCATGTCCCGTTTTTGCTCTCCTGTTTTCCCTCGAGTATACTCCTACTGCCCCTATACTCCTCCAGGAATTTACACAAACACAGATGTCTGAACCTGCCATATCCCTCCTTCATTTTCTTGACGAGACCCTCAATTTCTCTCGACAGGCAGCATTCCCTACACTACCTGTTAAGACCTTAACAGGATCATACTGTTTGTGTACTCTCGTTGTCGCAGGCCTATGGACGCAATGGCAGATGAGGACAGAGAAGCAATCATTCTCCGTAAAGAGGTAGTGTTGGGAAAGATAACAGCCTAAAGATAGATGGGTCGCCTGGCTGTGATGGAATGCATCCCAGGGGAAGTTAACAGATGGCAGAGGGTAAATAGCAAATGCACTCATGATAATTCATTAAACTTTGCTGGACTCTGGGACAGTTCTGACAGATTGGCAAGCTACAAATGTGTTGCGAATATTTTAAAATGGACCTGTTAGCATAACTTCTTTGGTGGGGAAAATGCCCGATCTCTTAAGGAAGAAACAGTGAGCTATGTGGATAGAAATGATCTCATTGAGCAGACACAGCATCGATTCATGAAAGGTAGACCTCACTAAGATGAGTGGTAGAGCAATGTCTGCAGAGGCCCCTGCAAGTCTGCACAGGGATACAGAGAAGTTAAGTGAGTGGGTAAGGATCTGGCAGATGGAGGACAATGTTGGGAAATGTGAAGTCATCCATTTTGGTCAGACTAACAGCAAACTGATGATAAAATGGTGAAATGGTGAAAACTTGTAGCATGCTGCTGTACAGAGGGAGCTGGGTGTCCTTGTGCATGAATTACAGGAAGATGGTTTGCAAGTACAACAGGTAAATAAGGCAGAGAAGGGAATATTGTCCTTCATTGCTAGAGGGATGGTTATGCTGCAGCTATACAGAGTGCTGGGGAGGCCACACCTGGAGTACTGTGTACAGGTTTGGTCCCCTTACATTAGCAAGGATGTACTGGCACTGGAGGGAGTACAGAGGAGAGTCACTAGTTTCAGTCAGGATTTCAGAGGGTTGGCGTATGCAGAGAGATTGAGGAAACTGGTAGTATGCTCTTTGGAATTTCGAAGTATGGGAGGTTGGATAGGAAAAAAAATAAAATTATGAACGGAGTAGATAAGATAGAAGCAGGGAGGTGATTTCCACTGGGGGTGGGTCAAACAAGGGAGCAGAGCATCAAAATAAGAGGGTATCAGATTTAGGACTGAGTTCAGGATGGACTTCTTCAGCTAAATCTGTGAACATGTGGAATTTGCTGCTGAGTGCAGCAGTTTAGATTATCGACTTGACTATCTTTAGGTCAAAAGGTAGATTCGTGAACAGGAAAGGAATTAACGATTATGGTGAGAGATCAGGAATGTGGACCTGAGGCCATGAAAAGATCAGCCATGGCCTTATTGAATGACAGAGCAGGCTTGAGGGGCCAGGTAGCCTACTCCTGCTCCTCTTCCTTATGTTCTTATGTTCCCACTTTCCAGCCGTCCCTTTCCCTGGGAATAGCAAAGGAATATTGAAAGTTCTCGCCTTATACTGTCAAAATTCGCCTTTGTCCAATTTCGAACACCGTTTAGATCTGGTCTATTATTTTCTGTAACTATTTTAAAACTAGTAGAATTATCAGAGAATACTGACAGCGTGGAAGTAGACCATTCAGCCCATCACAACCACATTGACCCTCAGAGACTCCTACCTTACCACTGTAATGCTGCATTTCTCATGGCTAATCCACCTAGCGTGCACATCCCTGAAAATTATGGGCAATTCAGCCTGGAATATCCACACAACCTGCATATCTTTAGATAGTGGGAGGAAACCAGAGCAAACAGACGAAACCCACGCAGATAATAACAACAAGGTGATCATCCCTTTCTTATTTCCCAGTTCCACCAAAATAACTTCACTGGACGTACTCCCAGGAATATCGTCCCTAAGCACAACTGTAATGCAATTCCTAAACAAAAAGGCCACTCCGCCTCCTCTCATGTCCCCCTTTCTATACTTCCTCTTGCATCGATACCCTGGAACATTAAGCTGCTAGTCCTACTCATCCCTGAGCAACGATTCTGTCATACTTATGATATCATAGTCCCATGGTCAAAGCCATTCCCTGAGCCCATCTGCCTTCCCTGTCAGGCCTCTTGCATTGAAATAAATGCAATGTAACTTGTCAGTTCTACCTGGTTCTGTGCCTTGCCCTTGCCTGCCTTAACTGTTTGACTTCTGAACTGTACCCGCCTCAGACATACCTCTTTTCTCACTATCTCTTTGGATTTACCCCCACACCCTCACTGGATTAATGCCTCCTGAGTAACACTAGCAAATCTCCCTGCCTGGATATTAGACACTTTCCAATTCAGGTACAATCCATCCTTCTTATGCAGGTCAACTCTACTCCAGAGGAGATCACAACGATCAAAAGATGTGAATCCTTCTGCCCTCCACCAGCTCCTTAGCCAATCATTCATCTCCTCCATCCTGCTCTTCCTACTCTCATTAGCATGTAGCATCGGGTGTAATATAGATATTATGACCGAGGACTTACTTTTTTTTTAATATTCCAGGCTAATTTGCTATATTCTCTCATCAGGACTTCATCTTTTCCCCTTCCTATGTCATTGGTACCAATGTACAATGACCTCCCACTGGTCATTCTTCCCTTTGAGAATATTCCGTTACCTGTCCGAAACATCCTTGACACTGGCACCAGGGAGGTACCACCCCATTCTGATGTCTACTGTCAGCTGCAGAATCAGCAGTCTGTGCCCTTATCATCATTGAGCGTTTGGTATCTGATATACCTCTCATTATAGTAGAGCCAGTCTCAGTAGCAGTAACTTGGCTGTCAGTGCAACATTCCCCTGAGAGTCTATGAACACCTACATTTTCCAAAATAGTATATTTGTTTCAGATGGGGATAGCCACAGGAGACTCCTGCTCTACTTATCTCTCTCTCCTACCTTTCCAAGAGGTAACCCATCTACCTGACCGTATCTGCAGTTTTCAGGCCTGAAACTGCCACCTATCACACACCCTGACTCTTGTAAATTCTTCATTACCATTAAGCACCGCTCCATCAGATGCATGTGATCCAAGAGGTATTGCTTCACTTCCTGCAGGCTATCATCAGGATCATTCACACTCTCCCTACTCTCCTCCAGGAAGTGCACATCACTGTACGAATGGCCATCTCTGCACCTTAATCTGTAGACCCAGAAAAAGGCAGAGTCTTACAGCTTTACAAAAGACTACTGTTGAATACATTAGTACCTGTATTTTATGTTTAAAACAATCAACAAAAAGATCATAACAGAGGCATTTAAACTAGTAAACACTCACCCTACTGAATGTTGCGGATTTTAAAAAGAAAAACAGAGTAAGATTTACCTTTTAAGAGACTGAAACCCACTGAGCTGATTCCCGGCTGTGGGTCACAGACATACAGCACGGAAACAGACCCTTCAGTCAAACTCGTCGATGCCGACCAGATATCAGAAACTAATCTCATCCCATTTGCCAGTACTTGGTCGATATCCCTGTAAACCCTTGCTATTCATATACCCATCCAGATGCCCAATAAATGTTGCAATTGTAGCAGCCTTCACAACTCCCTTTGGCAGCTCATTCCATAAACGCACCACCGTTGCATGAAAAAGTTGCCACTTAGGTCCCTTTTATATCTTTCCCCTCGCGTGCTAAATCGATGCCCTCTAGTTCTAGACTCCCCCATTCCAGTGAAAATACCTTGTCTATCTATCCAATCCATGCTCATGATTTTATAAATCTCTGAGATCACGCCTCAGCCTCTGACACTCCAGGGAAAACAGCCCCAGCCTATACAGCCTCTCCCTATATCTCAAACCCTCCAACCCTGGCAATATCCCTATAAATCTTTTGTGAACCTTTCAAGTTACACATCATCCTTCTGATAGGTGGAGAACAGAATTGCGCACAATATTGTAAGAGTGGCCAAACCAATGTCCTGAACAGCTGCAATTCTCTTACTCAATACCCTGACCAATGAAGGAAATCATACCAAACGCCTTCACTATCTTATCTACCTGCGCCTCTACTTTCAAGGAGCTATGAACCTGCACAGCAAGGTCTCTTTGTTCAGCAACACTCCCCAGGACCTGACCATGATGTGTATCAGTCCTGCTAAGCTTTGCTTTTCCAAAATGCAGCACCTCGCACTTATCTGAATTGAACTCCATCTGCCACTCCTAAGCCTATTTGCCCATCTGATCAAAATCCCATTGAAATCTGAGGTAACATTCTTCACTGTCCACTACACCTCCAATTTTGGTGCCATCTACAAACTTACTAATTATACCTCCGTGTTCACATCCAATTCATTTATATAAATGATGAGTGGACCCAGCACCGATCCTTGTGGCACTCCACTAGTCACAGGCCTCCAGTCTGAAAAATAATCATCCATTACTACCACCCTCTGTCTTCTGCCTTTGAGACAGTTCTATATCCAAATGGCTACTTCCGTGAGATCTAACCTTGCTAACCAGTCTCCCATGGGAAATCTTGTCGAACGCCTTACTGAAGTCCATATAGATCACATCTACTGCTCTGCTCTCATCAATCCTGTTTGTTACTTCTTAAAAACCAGATCAAGTACGTGACACATGATTTCCCATGCAGAACGTTATGCTGACTATCCCTAATCAGTCCGTGCTTTTCCAAATACACGCAAATCCTGTCGCTCAGGGCTCCCTCCAACACCTAGTCTAGCACAGCGTCTGTAGTTCCCAGGCTTGTCCAAACCGCCTCCGTTAAATAGTAGCGCCACATTAACCAACCCGCAGTCTTCTAGCACCTCAGCTGTAACTATCAATGATACAAAAATCTCAGCAAGAAGCCCAGAAATCACTTCCCACGCTTCCTACAGAATTTTAGGGTACACCTGATCAAAGCCTGGGGATAGGTCCACCTTTATGCGTTTCAAGACATCCAGTACTCTGTAGTATGGACATTTTTCAAGATGTCACCATTTATTTCCCCACATTCTACATTTCCGGTGTCCTTCTCCACAGTAAATACTGATGCAAAATATTACATCTTGATAAAACAAATGAGGGCAGGACTTACATTAATTAAAAGTAAGGCTTTGAGTCGTGATATGGAACAAAGAGACCGAGGGGTTCAGGTCTTCTTAGTCTGTGTCACATGTAGACAGGGTGGTAAAGAAGGTGGTTAGCACCTTTACCTTCATTGCTCTGACTTCTGAGTACAGGGGTTGGGAATTTAGGTTGAGGCTGTACAGGATGTTGGGGAGGCCTCTGATGGAATACTGTGCTCAGTTCTGGTTGTGCTGTTATAGGAAGTATATTATTAAATTGGAGCAGATTCGGAAGAGACTAACCGGGATGTTGCCATGAATGGAGGGATTGTGTCACAAGGAGAAGCTGGATAGGCTTGGAGGTTGACGAATGACATTAGAGGTTTATAAAACTATGAAGCGTGTAGATAAGGTGAATGGCCGGGGGTAGGGGGATTCAAGACCTGGGTGCATACAATTTGAAAATAGATGAGACAGGTTTAAAAAATAAATTGGGGATTTGTTTCTTCTTTTACATGTGTGAAGTGAACTCCCAGAAAAAGAGGCAGTTGTGAATACAATTAGAATGTTTAAAATACATTTAGACAAGTACATAAATAGGAAACATTTGGATAAATGTGGACCAAGCAGAGACAGGTGTGATTAGATTAGTTGGGAATTATGGTCGGCACGGACTGGTTTAACCACAGAGTCTGTTACTTTGCTGTATAACATTATGACTAACTCTCGCTATCACTGTGAATTCCTCGGTCCTCACAACTCCCAGATCACTTTCACCTCATCCAGACTAAACCCTTCCTTATCTCTAGAAATCCTCCCTAGACTCAGGACCATCACTATCTCTGGTATCACAAACATCTCAATCTCTGTAATATCCTCCAATCTCCTCCCATCTCATCACCCTCATGATCTCTAATCATGACAACCCCCACAAATCTGTCCTTCTCCACAGTAAACACTGATGCCTCTTGTTTAGTATCCCCCCCAACAACACCATCTCCTACGTCTCCACACATAGGCTGCCTTGTTGATCTTTGAGGTGGCCTATTCTCTCTCTAGTGACCCATTTGCTCTTAATGTATTTCTAAAAACCCTTTCCCTATTCCTTATCCTATTCGCCAAAGCGGAGTCCTGTCCCCTTTTTTGCCTTACTGATTTTACTCTTAAGTATACTATTCTTGCCTTTATACTCGAAGGATGTTTGTGATTTTTTTGGATTGGAATGAATGCAAAATATTACATCTTGGTAAAACAAACGAGGGCAGGACTTACACTGATTAAAAGTTGGGCCTCGGATAGTGATATGGAACAAAGAGACCGAGGGGTTCAGGTCTTTGTAGTATGTATCACATGCAGACAGGGTGGTTGAGAAGGGGTTTAGCACATTTTCCTTAATTGCTCAGATCTTTGAACCTCGGAGCTGGGACGTTATGTTGAGGTTGTACAGGGTGTTGTGAGGCCTCTTTTGGAATACTGTGCCCAGTTCTGGTTGTGCTGTTATAGGAAGGATATTATTAAATCGGAGCAGGTTCAGAAGAGATTTACCAGGATGGTGATGGGAACGGAGGGATTGAATTATAAGCAGAGTCTGGATAGGCTGGGTCCTTTTTCACTGGAGCACAAGAGGCTGAGGGGTGACCTTATTAGAGGTTTATAAAATCCTAAAGAGTTTCAGTAATGTGAACAGCAGGGTGCCCTTTCCAGGAGGGGGCGCGATTCAAGATTGGGGACATACTTTTTAACGTAAGAAAAGGAAGGCTTTAAAAAGAAGTTCCGGATTTTATTTTTTGCTTTTGCACAGAGAGTGGTTCACATGTGGAATAAACTTGCAGAGGACATGGCAGCTGTGAATACACTTACAATTTCAGGGTGGCACAGTGGCTCAACGGTTAGCACTGCTACCTCTCAGCGCCAGGGACACAGGCTTAATTCCTGTATTGGGTCACTGTCCATATGGAGTTTGCATATTCCTCCCCATGTCAGCGTGGGTTCCTCCAGGTGCTCCCGTTTCCTTCCACAATCCACAGATGTACAGGGTAGGTGAACTGGCTGCGCTCAATTGCCCATAGTGTTCAGGAATGATTGAGTTGAGTGAATTAGTCAGGAGTAAATGTAGAGCAAAAGGGTAGGGGAATGGGATTCTAATAGGAAAAAAACATTTGGACCCATATATCAATAGGGAATGCTAGGATGGACTTGAACCAAGTGGAGGCAGATGCGATTAGTTCAGTTCGAATTTATGGTCGACACGGACCGGTTGGACCACAGGGTCTGTGTCGATGCTGTATAACTTTATGACTCATTACCTCTGTAAATTCCTCTATGCTTGGAACTCTCCCTAACAGTGCCACCTCATCCAGCCTTACAAATCCTTCTCATCTCTATAATTCCTCTCCAGCCTCAAAATCCAAAAATCTCTATCACAAATGTCTCTATCTCTGTAATATCCTCCATCCTCACAATCCTTTCCAATTTGCATCTCCTCCAGTTTCATTATCCTCCCCATGTCTAATCCCCTCCAGTCTCTCAAAGCTCTGCTATATGCGCCTTTCTTTATTTCCAGCTTTCAGGATGCCCAATGTTTATTTCTCACTTGATGATGGCCCTTTCCAATTCCTGTGCTGAGCTTCTGAATTTCCTCTTAAACCTCTGCGTCTCACTTTCCTCCCAAAAACATTTACCAATCACGTGTCATCTATTCTCGTATCACCTTTTCTGACCTGATGTCCAATGGAGCCTGTCATATTCCTATAATAAACATCTCAGCGGTCTACAGAACAGAAAAAGGTCTCGTGGTTCATCGGGTCTGTGAGAAAAAAAACTACCACCGAACTATCCTCATCTATTTTCCATTACTTGTGGAAAAGTGTCATGTATCATGGCATCGCAAGTGCACACTAAATACATCTCAAATGTTTTCGGGATTTCTGTGTCTCCCACCCTCACAGACAGTGAGGTTTAGTGCAACTGTTGCTCGATGACGACATCACCCGCAGAAACACAGAGCAGCTGGGTCTGTGTAAACCAGAGGTCGCCCACACATTGGGAAGGATAGCAGGGTCCCTGAGAGGGGGCACAGGAGAGTTACCAGGATGGTTCAAGGAGTGGGGGATTTTAGTTGCAGGGACATGGGTGTTGTTAATACATATCAAGAATATCCATCTATAATAGATGGACTCTTGTTCTCAACCTCTCCCCTTGCCTGGGCTGTGGTAACCTTCAGGTTAAACCACCACCAGACATCTCTCCCTAACGAGAGAGCAGCCCGATGGTCTGGTAGGACAATACTGACTATACCTTTTGCGCAGTGATGCCACTGTACCTCGGGGGTAGAGAGAGGGAATGCTGAATGTGGTGGATGGGACTTCACTCAGGCAGAGTGCTTTTTCTTGGAGGATGTTCACTTTCTTTAACATTGCTGGGAGCTGCACTGGTGCAGGCAAGTGGGGAATGTTCCAACACAATCCTGATGTGTGCCTTATAGACAACAATCAGACATTGGGGAATCTGGGATTTGGGGAAACTGAGATTGTTCTCCTTGTAGCAAAGGAAATTGAAGGGAGCTGAGAGACAAGTGCTTACAAAACATATACATTAGGATGTTAAACCTTATACTCATTAACTCATCATAAAAGGATTACTGGACACATATTGAAGATTTCGGGGAGATCTATTGACAGGGTGGTTTGATTTAAAGGAGAATTTTTATGCAGAAAATGGAATTGAGCAGGAACAAAATACTCACACACAGTGCAAATATCCAGGTCCTGATGAATGGAGTAATTCAATCAGAGTTTGGCGTTACAATTACTGAGATTCCCATCTGAATATCCACCTGTAGTATCCTGTATTACAAGTTTATAAAATCTGTCACTGTCAGGTCAGGTTAGTAACTCACACCATCCCCTCCTCCTGGCCCAGGATGACTGTACACATTACTCCTTGTGGAGGTCAGCAGTCAGTTCAGGTGGAAATCTATGTGGGTTTCTATGAGTTTCCACCTTGGGACTTCATGTGACTGAACAGGGCAGATCTTTGACACATGGGACAGAATGTTCCAAGAGTCAGTGAGATGCGGAGAGTAGGATTTGCTTCCTTTTCTTTCCTTCCGTGTTGCCGCTGTGCCTCATCAATAAGACATGGGGAGTGAAAGGTTCATGCAGCTTGATGGGCAAGTAGTCTCCATTCTAACCAATGGGCAGCAAGATCCTCCCAGTCACTCCAAAGAGTCTCTCAGAAAAGACAGCAACTCAGCATGCTTCCCACTGCCCAGTGCTCCCT
The DNA here is from genome assembly GCF_037043375.1 of Chiloscyllium plagiosum. NCBI lineage: Eukaryota > Metazoa > Chordata > Chondrichthyes > Orectolobiformes > Hemiscylliidae > Chiloscyllium > Chiloscyllium plagiosum. The sequence goes on from NW_028270183.1 coordinate 100,325,288, forward strand.
GGAAAGATTTAGAAGAATGAGGGGGGATTCTCCTAGAAAATGCAGAACAGTAAACTTCCAAAAGGATTATAGATTAGATTAGATTAGATTACTTACAGTGTGGAAACAGGCCCTACGGCCCAACAAGTCCACACCGCCCCGCCGAAGCGCAACCGCCCATACCCCTACATTTACCCCTTTAACCTAACGCAACGGGCAATTTAGCATGGCCAATTCACCTGACCCGCACATCTTTGGACTGTGGGAGGAAACCGGAGCACCCGGAGGAAACCCACGCAGACACGGGGAGAATGTGCAAACTCCACACAGTCAGTCACCTGAGTCGGGAATTGAACCCGGGTCTCTGGTGCTGTGTGGCAGCAGTGCTAACCACTGTGCCACCGTGCCGCCCAGAGAGGGATTCGTTGGAGAAGTGGATAAGTTGGTAAATGGAGCATAACTTGGGATAATGTGAAGTTGTTCATTTTGGAGGAGGTAATAAAAGAACAGAGGAGTATTTAAATGGTGGAAACTGTAGAAACCTGCAACACAAAAGGGACCAGTGGGTAACTGTGCAGGAAACAAAGAAGGCTAGCACACAGTTACAACAGGTCATCAGGAAGGGGAATGGAATATTGTTCCTGATTTCAGGGGATTTGCAGTATAAGAGTTTGGAGTATATATCTGAGAGCCACTTTATATAGTGCAAGTGAACCACATCTGGAGTAATGAGAGAAGGTTTCGTCCCTTTATTTAAGGAAATACATCACTTCATCTGAAGCATTCACAGAAGATTGAGTGGGATGATCCCTGGTTTGCAGGGACGATCTTTTAAGAAAAGGCTGAAGAAGTTTGGACTCGACTCATTGGATTTGGGGAGAATGAGAGGGGATCTTATTGAAACATTTAGGCTTATTAAGGAGTATGACAGGGTATATACTGAGAGGATGTGTCCCATCATGAGGGAACCTAGAACCAGACTCTGGGTCAGTTGCAGAATCAAGGGTTCTGTTTTAGATTTGCAAACTTTAATGCAACACAGTAAGGGGTTTCAGTAGCAATGGAACTGGGGTGAGGTGGAGAAAAGCAACATTTTAGTGATTGGAATTCCTGGTGTTTGCGATTGTGTAGACGTCTGATGAGAAGATCACCTTGGGGTCAGAATATGAGAGCAATATTGTGAAGAGTGCAGTTCTGCCTTAGGCATTTCCCAGTGAGAGGGAGGGGCCCAGCAGTAAGGGAAAGAAATTTGTAATAGCAACTGAAGGCAATGGATTTAATCATTGCAGTGTTTCATTGGAGGAAATTGCAGCCAATCAAGTTGTAGGCGTTTGGTGAGCAGTTTGATGAATGCGTAACAGTGGAGCAATGGAGAGGGATGATAGGGAGAGAGAGCTGGGCATTGTCAGTTTAAATGTGAAACCAATACGATGTCACATCCTGGCAGTATGTAGGTAAGATACAGGAGGGGACAAAGATAGATCCTGGATGGACACCACATATGAAGAATTCAGAAAGGAAAGGGAGAGTGGAGATGGAGCAGGATTTTCCAACAACCTTGATGTCAAATATTAGTTCTTAGCAGAATTGGAGAGAAGGACATAACCAGAACAGACAGACAGAACAAGGAACATAATTTGTGAATTGGTGAGGGGGAGTGATGAGGAGGAGCCAGACTCCAAAACTGCTATTTCTACATCAGTGACATCACCCAACTCCACCCTAGTCTCAGCTCATTTACTGAAATACTCATCCATCCTTGTGTTATCTCTAGACTTCGTTATCCAAACACAGTCCTGGCCAGCCTCCCACATTCAACTTACATATAATCTCAAGAATATCTATAAATCTACTGCCCAAGTGTTCACTTGGACCAAAACTTGCTGATTCATCAAAAGGCTCCTATTTACAAGCAACAATTTAAAATTCTCTCCCTTGATGTAATTCCTGGCTGTGAACATCCCTGTCTCCCTGCACCACACAACCTGTGAGACCTCGACAACTCATTTTCTTTCAGACTCCCAAAGATGCATTTATTCGTTGCTTCACCGGTCTGGCTGTTTCGACATGGTCAAGGCAACACAATCTGGAATTCGCACACTGACCCTCTCAGACCTGCTTTCCTCTTTTAAAGTATTCCTGAAAACCTGCTTATTTGGCAATACTTTTGATCACCTGACCTAATATCCCCATCTGTGGCCTTATGTCAGAAATTCTCAACTTCGGTGAAATTATAAAAATGATAAAAATACAAACTGTTGTTGATTTGCAGACACATTGTCAACTCTTCACTGTCGCAGTGAACAATCTGTAACAGCTCTTCCCCAACTACATTGTGGGAGCACCTTCACCACACGAACTGCAGCTGTACAAGGAAGTCAAACATCACCCTCTCCACAGGCAATGGGGCTTTTGCATTAATCACTGGTGTCTGTGGAGAGAGAAACACAGGGATGCATTACAGGAAGTGAGAATGTTGCAAAATTTAATGGTCAGAAATGGAAGAAATATGCACTCTTGTTGAAAAAAAATATTCACTGGCAAAGATACTGTGGAAAATTTAGTCCATTTAGAGAGCAGCACATTGCCAGTGGTTGGGCAGCAGAGGAAAATTAACTTACGAAAGGTCTGTTAACGAACAGTAAAACACTAAACAAGCCAAACACCCTGTATCCCAAAACTTTAACTCCCCTTCCCGCTCCACCAAGGACATGCAGGTCCTGGGCCACCTCCACCGCCAAATCCCAGGCATCTGATGCCTGGAGGAAGAACGCCTCATCTTCTGTGTTCGGATCCTCCAACCACATGGGATCAATGTGGATTTCACTAGTTTCCTCATTTCCACTCCCCCCACCTTATCCCAGATCCAGCCTTCCAACTCAGCACCGTCCTCTTGACCTGTCCTACATGCCCATCTTCCTTCCCACTGATCGGCTGCTGCCTGAACGGCTGTGATTTTCTAGCATCACACCCTTTGACATTGAAAACATCCTGACTCTGACACTGTGTAAATCCTGCCCTATCACAGCCTGCCAGGGAAGGCTGCGCATGCGTCCCCCTGCAGCTTGCCCCTCACAAAGTCGACAGCCACACACGTGTCCTGTGGATCACTGCCCCCAATAAGGATGGTGGTGATCACTCACGCCTTTCACCATTTTCTGGTTTGCCACAAACACGGGCCTGGGATTTTCAAATTTGTGTTTTCCGATGTGCACTAAGTTCTGTAAAACGTCTCAGCCCATTCCATTAAAATTTCCTTCCCTTCCTGGTCAATAGATCTTTCCTTAACCGTGCCCTGCACCTTCACACATTTCCAATGGCTTGGTCGCAACAACACTGTGCTGCCAGTGAAGCTTATCACGTGGTTGAGTATAGTCACGCCCCTCATTCACTCATATTGGTTGGAGGATCAACCTGCACTGGCTCGTCTTCCAGAACCATCCCCATCATCTTATTGGTCCTGCACTGAGATCAATCACCAGAGGCCCATTGTGGGCTGGAGCATGCTCAGTGTTTCCTGCTTTTGCTGCTATTCATCAGGTATAACAGAAAGGGTTAATTCCTGTTTCTCCTAATGTCAGACATTAACAACAACTTCCTGCATTGTATGGAGCCTTTCACACGACAATTCACCTAAAGTGCTTCATGAATGCTGGAAACGTTGACTAAAGAGAACAACTTTAAGATACATCTTTGAGGAGTACATAGGGGGTTAGGAATGATATTTAAGAGGATTTTTTTAGATTAGATTACTTAGACAAACCATCCAAAGAGCAACCCACCCAGACTATTCCCCTACGTCTAACACTACGGCAATTTAGTGGCCAATTCACCTAACCCGCACATTTGTGAACTGTGGGAGGAAACCGGAGCACCCACGCAGACATGGGAGAATGTGCAAACTCCACACAGACAGTTGCCTAATGCGGGAATAGAACCTGGGATTCGGCAGCTGTGAGGCAGCAGTGCTAACCGCTGTGCCACCGTGCCGCCCATCTGCAGCTGTGTCCTCTGGAGTTCTGCCACACCTAGTTGTGAATGGTGATGGACAATTAAACAACTCACTGGTGGAAGCATCACAGATATCCCCACCCTTACTGATGAAGGGACCTCACACACCCATGCACCAGATAAGACAACAGCATTTGCAGGAATCTGCAGCCAGAAGTGCAAAGCGGGATGATCCATCTCAGCCTTCTCCAGTGGTTTCAAACATCACAGATGTGAGTTTTAAGCCAGTTTGAATAACATCAGGAAATGGTTAAGTAGTGTAAAGGCTACTGGCCCTGCCAATATTCTGGCAATAATACTGATGGTTTGTGCTCCAGAACTCGCCACCCACCAAGCCGAGTACCACTCCAGCACTGGCAGCTACCGACAATGTGGAACATGGCCCAGGCATGTTCAACACAAAAACACAGGGCAATCCAACCCAGCCAATTTCCATCTATCAGTCCACACTCGATCAGCAGTAAAGTGATGGAAGATGTCATCAACAGAGCTACCAAGCAGCAGCTGCTCAGCAACAGCCAGCTGAGTGACACTCATTTTAGGCTCCACCAGGGCACTCAGCTCCCTATTGTGGTACCGCCCTGATTCACAACCTGACAGCCAGTTGAATCCCGGAGGTGAGTTGAGGGTGACAGCCCAGTACCACTCCAAAACCTCTATTTCTAGCTGTGTCTACCCTTGTCTCAGCTCATATACTCTCATCCACCTTGTGTTTTCTCCAGACTTCATTATCCAAACACACTCCTGGCCAGCTTACCACATTCAACCTCCCTGTAATCTCAAGAAATTCTAAATCTCTGCTACCCAAGAACTCCCTCGTACCAAAACTTGTTGATCCATCAAAAGGCACCTATTCATAATCAACAACATAAAGCCACAGAGATGTACAGCATGGAAACAGACCCTTCAATCCAACCCATCCATGCCGACCAGATATCCTAACCCAATCTAGTCTCACCTGCCAGCATCAGTCCCACATCCCTCAATTTAAAATTCTCACCCTGGATTCAATTCCTGGTTGTGATCATCCCGAGCTCGCTGCAAAACACACCCTTTGAGACCTCTACAAAATTCTCTTCGAGACTCCCAATGATCTGTTAATTCATTACTTCACCTTTGTGGCTGATTTTACAGTTGCCAAAGCAACAAGGTCTGAAATTCGCAGGCAAAACCTCTCAGGTCTGCTTTCCCCCTTTAAGACATTCCTCAAAACCTGCTTATTTGGCAATGCTTTTGGTCACCTGACCTAATATCATCCTTCTCTGGCCTGAGGTCTGAAATTCCCACTAATATTTTTGTGAAATTATAAGCAGGATAATAAAACTACAAACTGTTTTTGATTTGGACATTATCTTCAAATCATCACTGTTGCTGTAATGAATACTCTGTAATGTCTCTTACCCAACCACATTGTGGGAACACCTTCACCAAACAAACTGCAGCTGTACAAGAAAGTCAAACATCACCCTCTCCCCAGGCAACAGGGCTTTGGCATTAATCACAGGTATCTGTGGAAGGAGAAACACAGTTGATGTTTCAGGGAGTGCAACACGGATTACAGGTAATGAAAATGGTGTAGAATTTGAAAGTCAGAAATGGAAGGAAAATACACTTGCTTATTGGAAAAAATAATTCTTGACTGTCAAAGATTTTCCAGAAAAAAATGAAAAAGCAGCACATGGTCAGGGGCTGAACGGCAGAGATAATAATAACTTACAAAAATGTCTGTAAAAGTAATCGTAAAATACTAAACAGACCAAATATACACCCATTGTTCAAGACTGAGGAAGCTAGATATTGACAAAGTGGTCATGAGGGAGCCCAGAGATGAAACAGAGCAGTATAAGTTGTTATGATCCCACAGTCATAGAGATGTATAGCACCGACACAGACCCGACAGTCTAACTCATCAAAGCCAACCAGGTATCCAAACCTAATCTATTCCCATTTGCCAGCACTTGACCCATTTCCCTGTAAAAGATTCCTAATCACATCATGTGTCTATTTAGATGCCTTTAACAAAATTTAATTGTACTAGCCTCCACCATTTCCTCTGGCAGCTCATTCCATCCACTGCACGAAAGAGTTGCCCTTTTGGTCACTTTGAAATTTTCCCCCGTTCACCCTAAAGCAATGCCCTCTACTTCTGAACACTCCTACTCCAGGGAAAACACCTTTGTTCATTTACTCTATTCATGCCCCTCATGATTGTATAAATCTCCATAACATCACTGCTCAGCCTCTGGCACCCCAGGGAAAACAGCCCCAGCCTTTTTTGCCTCACACTACAGCTCAAATCCTCCAGCCCTAACAACATCCTTGAAAGTATTTTTTGAAACCTTTCAAGCTTCACAGCACCCTTCCGATAGGAGGCAGGCCAGAACTGCACACACTATTCCAAAAGTGGCCTAACGAATGTCCTGTACAGCGATATGACCTCCCACATTCTATACTCAATGCTCTAACCAATGAAGGAAAACTTACCAAACACCTTCTTCATCATCCTATGTACCTGCAACTTGACGTGCAAGGACTATGAACCTGCAATCCAAGGTATCTTTGATCGACAAGCATCTCCAGGGCCTTGCCATTCAGTGTACAAGTCCTGCCCTGATTTGCTTTTCCAAAATGCAACACCTCACATTTATCTAAATTAAACCCCATCTGATCAATATCTCATTGTAATCTGAGGTAACCTTCTTCACTATCCACAATATCTCCAATTTTGTATGATATGCAAACTCATTTACGATACCAAATCATTTAAATGAATGACGAAACAAATCCAGAAATAAACATCTATTTCTCTGAGTTTGAACGTGCTCTGAGAAAATCCTGCCCAATGACTCAGTACCAGAGAAAGGCTGCACATGCGCTTGGCTGCATCTTCCCCGCTACAAAGATGGCGGCCACGCACGTGTCCAGTGAGGCGTTGCCCCGAATAAAGATGGCGGCGTGCACTCAGGCCTGCAGCCGCGCCGAGGCCATTCCTCATTTACTGCAACCACGGGACTGGGACGTTCAAATTTGTGTTTTCCGACGTGCACAACATGTTTGTAAAACCTCTCCGCTCTTAGCAACACAGTTTTTCTCCCGTTTTCCTCTGTTTATTTCTTTTTACCGCATCCTTTCGCTCCATAACTTCCTGAGCATTCATTACAGTGACTCTGCGCCGCACGCGAAGGTGATCACGTGGTCTAGTTCCGCCCTACATTCACTTTGATTGGTTGGACCAACCTCCCGCCAGGTCCTCCAGTTCCGCCCACCGTCCTTTCATTGGTCTGGTGCTGACATCACCCGGGGTCCCTTTGTTGGCTAGAGCATGCGCACTGCGTCCTGCGTTTGCTGATATGTTGGGTAATGTGATGGGAGAGTTTATTGAGGGGAAGGATTCCCTTTGTGTGAGCTCTGCAGTAGATTTCCTTTATTCATGGAGGGAATTGTCTTCCTACTCATGACTGCATAGTTGTGATTGTTGAATCAATGCCATCTGAATCGATACATAAGCACCCCATTTTTACTCCTTCACAACATCTGAGATCTTTACACAATATATCAAGCTCTTCTTTGGAGACAAAAAAGTATGAAATGAAGCCTCAAGGAAGCGGAGCAGGAGTAGTGGATTCATCGCCTTCAGTTGTTCCCCCATTCTATAAGATAATGGCTGGGCCAACCCAGGCCTCAACACCTCTTTTATGCTTGATCCGCATAGCCCTCAACTGCTCAATATTTAAAAAATCTATCTGCCCTCTTTTAAAATAATTTGAGATAGAATCATAGATTCCCTACTGCGTGGAAACAGGCCCTTCAGACCAACAAGCCACACTGACCCTCCAAAGTGTAACTCAACCATTCCCCTCCCACATTTAACTTTCACAATTGTTTGGGCTAGAAAATTATAGCCATTCACAGAGAAAAAAAAAACTTTACATTTTTAAAAAAAAATAAATATTCCATAATGTAATGTCCCCTGGTTTGAGATTTCACTGGTGTGAGAAGATCTAGTCAACATCTACCCTGTCAAGCTCCTCAATCTTTTTTTACATAAGATAACCCCTTATTTATCAAGATTCTATTGAATAATGTCCTAACCTGCTTATCTATTCTTGGTAGCTAAGTGAATCCTTTTTTATCGAAGCAGCTAAGTGAATCGAAGCAGCTAAGTGAATCCTTTTTTAAATGGTCACAAATGTTGATTTATCCTTTATTAAATATGGGAGCTAACATCGTATACAGTACTCCAAGTGAGGTCTCAGCAACAGCCAGTGTGGTTAACCAATTCTCAGTCCATGCTAATACATTACCCCGATACCGTGAGCTCCGATATTGTGCAATTAACTTTTACGTAGCATCTTATCATTTGCATTTTTAAAATCCAAATACAGAACATCATTGGTTGCCCTTTATCAGCCCTGCTTGTTATCTCCTCAATGAATTGTCGCAAATTTGTCAAATATAGTTTCTCTTTCACAAAACTCAGTCTACCATGTTTAATGATAAGTGTTTCTAAATGGTCTGCAATTTCTTACTTTAATATTCGACTCTGTAGATTCTTTTAGTAGATTTGCTAAGTATGATTCTCCTCTCTTAAATCCATGCGAACTCTGTCCAATCCTGTCATTGTTCAGTAAGAAACTTGACTGTACTCCAATATAGTTAGTAAATGTATCTGTATATATTTTTAAAAAACGATTACTTGTAAATGCTGGACCCATGCAATATCAATGAATTCGGGACTCTGATTTTGGGTTATAATGTTTTTTTTTCCATTAATTCCTTTTCATACTATGTTATACAGACAGCACTAAGTGATCACTCTGAATTGTGAATAACTTTGAAAATAATATATTTTAAAAATGACATCCCAAAATGCTCCCTCATTATTGTGTAAAGAGGATTTTGCATTCAGTAATTTGCAGTTAAAATTGAACAGATGTTTGCTACAATTTGGCCAGACTGAAGATTACACCAAAGTTGCAACTCTGCTCTCAAATTTTTATTTTGCCACTGCCCAAGGCGATACTGTTGGGACTTCACTTTGCCATTCTTGTTCACCAACTTTATATCCAGGTTTAATGCTATAATCATTCTCGAACTTGTAATTTTTGACAACTTCTCTTTTAGGTACATATGTAATTACCATACTGAAATGTTGCACTGAATGGTACCAAATCTGAGATTAGTCTCTAATCTGATAGTAACATGCTCTGACCCTTTTAGGTATATATTGGCATAAGTCTATGCAAGTTATTTTTCTGAAGCCTATGTTTCCTGATGAAGGGCTTATGCCCAAAACATCGACTCTCCTGCTTCTCAGATGCTGCCTTGACTTGCTGTGCTTTTCCAGTATGACACTTTTCGACACTGAAATCCAGCTTCTGCGCCGTCACTTTCTCCTTTGTGTAGATTAAACCAAGAAAAATTTTTATTGAAAAAAGTGCAATAGGAATCAATTCATGAAATTCAGATATCGCACATTTACCCTAATTATGTGAAGGCTAAGACATTGCCAAATTATTATCAATAATCGAAACCATACTGACAAACTCGTGCAGTATCAGTGATTCAGTAACCCTGTATTATGCAGATCGCTGAAATAGTCATTTTTGCACCCACCTTCCCCATCTCCTCCTGTTGATTTGTTGTTCTTTTCAAACTGCATGTAATGCCATTCAACTATTGTTAGGTTACATAAAGCTGTGCCATGGGGCAGTGCCAATTGGGTCATTATACACCCTTCCAAATTCTACTTTCCTTCTGCTTTGCCTGTATGTTGTACTTAGCGAGTACAAGGTCATTGACCAGAAACATTAATACTCCGTGACCTTTAGAGTGTTTCCAGATATCGCACAGCTGCAGTATTTTATTTTGCACTCAGCTATTTGTTGTTCTCACTTGTTTCTTTGTGAAAGATTACAAAATTAACATGGATGAATGAACTTACGATTTCTTTAACCAATGTTGGGAGAAAAACGTCAGTGTTTCAAGTGCTAATAAAGTAAAATAAACTGATAATCAGTAGAAAGGGGTTAAGATGGATATGGAACAAATGCTGGCAAATGGGACTAGATTAATTTAGGATATCTGGTCAGCATGGGCAAGTTGGACTGAAGGGTCTGATTGTGTGTTGTACAATTGTGACTTCATTCTCTCAATTATTCAAGAAGTTGAATACTTCGAGGAGGAAAAGGATTTATGTATAAAATGCACCTGAAATGATGATTGAGGTATATCAAACTCACATTGTTTCATTACTTTTTCGTCTGGATTCTTCAATGACCAAACTTGTTTTGTTATCTGAATAACTATGTATCATGTGATTTATTTCGTACAAAATATTTCGTTACGATCTAGTGAACTATTAAGAAGTGTTCATGTTTAAAATTTAAGCAGTTTGATTATTAAGCAAGAACAGGTTAGTGATTTACTCCCACTGAATCATTGCTCTATAAAAGGTGACAAGCTTTTTATTTTTTCTGAGCACTGAATATATGGAAGTCAATTCTAAAGGAAAAAATTCTCGTCAGTAATGTTCCCACATATGTGGAGTAATTGCTTCTGGTCACTCTTCAGGCTATAGAGGCTAGGAAAGAAATGAGTTGGCCAAAGTTAGCAACATCATTTGGATGGACTATGCTCATTGGGGAAACTTGCAGGATCTGTAGAAGAAACACGTGTTTCAGAGTGTATGCAATAAACCTGAACATTGTTATTTTTTTCATAGAGCTTGGGACCTGACGAGAGCATCACCGAAGTTAGTATTCTTTGTTAAATTTCCAAACTTGCCAAATTATTGTTGCTAAATGCAGGTGACATTATCAAAATACATTTCACACTCCCCAGCTAGGAATTTGGTTCCTGTTTTTTCGGTCCATCCATTCCTATGGATAAGAGATATTTTAAATGTGAGCACTCCATTTAACTATTTGAATTAATCACTGAAGTACTTAAGTCCTCGTGCATTCTTAATTTCGAATTACTCAATGTGATTTTTGTCCCCCCTGAATTTTCCAAGCACTGGGCAGTTCTGGAATATTCCAAATATTGACAATAGATGCATTCACACTATTGAGGCAACCTGGCAGATTTGAATACCATTCCGGTCGTCAAAAACAATGCATAAATATTTTTTTGAATTGCTTACTGTACACCAACAACGTAAGCCAAGTACTATTGAAACCACAGATAGTCTCCCAAGGATTCCAAAATCTAAACAGTGCATTCCAGATATGCTCACTATCACCATCTGGGAGCAGTCTCCCAAAATGCTCCCAGAATTTAGGAAGCGCACACACTGCCCTCCAAAGCTAAATCTGCTGTCACAGGCTTCACTCTTATTGTATACAATGACATTTAATGTCCAGTTCTTTAACGTGACAATGATTTTACAAACAATTTATAAAATACTTTCAATCCTGAAGAAATGTGATGTCAGCCCTTTGTAGGGGTGAATGGAAAGTGTGATGTTTGCTTGACCTTTGGCTCTATGTATCAGACAGAACTGAACCTTTAGCAAGATGTGGGATGTTTCCAACACATTTTGTTTAAAAAAGCAAAGATTATGCTCTGAGGTTTAAATGTTCAATCAGGTTTAATAAAAATCCTTCAAAAACTGAGAGTTTGATTTCAGCTCCTTTAAAGAGACATGCTCTTGGCCTTCAATTTTGTGACATGTGATCATTCTTTGATAAAGTTGGCTGTGTGCAACACTGCAGGATGTTGTGCTGAAGTGCCTCATTGGGTGGAGGAGCTTTATAACTGGTGTAACTTGGCTAATTTTGAGATGGAATGTCACTTTGAGTTGAATCTTGTTTTTAAACTGAGGCGTGCTTGTGTAACTCAAGTGTGGAAACTATGCTCGTGTTTGCATTGAACCTTTCACTTTTGGAGATCAGTATTTTTCCGATGTGTTTTGTAAATAAAGCTCAATATAAAAAGCACAGTGCTGGAGAACCGCAGGTCCAGCAGCATCTCTGTGGGGAATAACACATTGTAAGTTCCAAGTCCAGTGACCTTTTGTCCGTTCAGACGAAGAGTCAGTAAACTTGAAATGTAACATGTTTTTCTCTTCACCGATGCCCTCAGAACTGCTGAGTTTCTCCAGCACTTTGTTTCTGGGGTTCAGATCTCCAGCACCTGCAGTTTATTGTTTTGTTATCGATCCTATGATTTGACTTGGGGAGCGAGAGGCAGCAACTGTGATCAACGAGGATAAAACTCCCCAACCACGGAAAACACACCGGTTCTTTATACTTTGCAAAACACGACTGTAAATAAGAAATGCAATTAAGCTAAGTGCAAGGCGGCATACCACCTGCCTTGTCTCAAACTTGCTACTCATCTTTGAGAACTAATCTGTCAGAATTCTGTTTGCTGACTTCCTTTGAGATCACAGTCCACAAATGTCCCAGTTCCAATTCCTGGGCCGGGCCCAGTTACCACATTGCAGTTGGGTGGGGAGCTTTGTGTCAGCCTGAAGTTTTTGTTAAGAACTATATTGCAGGTTGAAGGTGAGGGTTTTGACTAATATTGCGTCATCAAACTTGGAGGAAATCCTTCTGAATGTATTGATTAACTGCACTGAGCCTGTTTCCATGCAGCCCTGGTATTAGTGCTGTAATATTCTAAGTTAAGAATCACACAACACCAGGCTATAGTCCAACAGGATTAATTGGAAGCACACTAGCTTTCAGAGCGCCGTTCCTTCATCAGGTGATTGTGGAGGGCACAATTCTGAGGCACAGAATTTATAGCAAAAATTTACAGTGTGATGTAACTGAAATTATCCATTGAAATATCCATTGATTGTCTGTTGAGTCTTTCACCTTTCATGTTCGTATACCATGATAGTTTCATTTCTTTCATGTGTAAATCACAAAATCCTTTTTAAGAAGTTGCATTCCTGACAGTGGCACACCCAATCACTCATTGTATTAATCATTGCACAGTCTCAACAAAGGAATGAAACTGGATGAACCACATTACATCTACCAATGCACCAGAAAATACAACACAATCAGCCCTCTTGACCCTGCAACTTCTGCCTCCCTGTGGGCCAACAACAGCAGCAGAACTACTGTTTATGGAGTTCAACCTGGATAAATGCGAGGTGATGCATTTTGGAAGGTTGAATTTGAAAGCTGAGTACAGGATTAAGGATAGGATTCTTGGCAGTGTGGAGGAACAAAGGGATCTTGGTGTGCAGGTACATAGATCCCTTAAGATGGCCACCCAAGTGGCCAGGGTTGTTAAGAAAGCTTATGGTGTTTTGGCTTTCATTTACAGGGGTATTGAGTTTAAGAGACGTGAGACCTTGTTGCAGCTCTATAAAACTTTGGTTAGACCGCACTTGGAATATTGCGTCCAGTTCTGGTCGCCCTATTATAAGAAAGATGTGGATGCTTTGGAGAGGGTTCAGAGGAGGTTTACCAGGATGCTGCCTGGACTGGAGGGCTTATCTTATGAGGAGAGGTTGACTGAGCTCGGACCTTTTTCATTGGAGAAAAGGAGGAGAAGAGGGGACCTAATTGAGGTATACAAGATAATGAGAGGCAGAGATAGAGTCGACAGGCAGAGCCTATTTCCCAGGGCAGTAATGACTAACATGAGGGGTCATAGTTTTAAGCTGGTTGGAGGAAAGTATAGAGGGAATGTCAGGGGTGGGTTCTTTACACAGAGAGTTGTGAGAGCATGGAATGCGTTGCCAGCAGCAGTTGTGGAGCCAGGGTGATTGGGGACATTTAAGACACTCCTGGACATGCATATGGTCACAGAAATTTAAGGGTGCATACATGAGGAACAGTGGTTGGCACAACATCGTGGGCTGAATGGCCTGTTCTGTGCTGTACTGTTCTATGTTCTAACTGTACTGCAGCCCAATCTGAAATCTCATGGCCTGGTATATCCCCCATTCAGCCATTAACATCAAGCCAGGGGATCAACCCTAGTTCAATGGAGAGTTCCACAGCTCATGCCAGGAGCAATACCAGGCATACCTAAAAATGTGGTGCCAACCTGGTGAAGCTACCCACCTGCACGCTAAACAGCGCAAGCAACACCAAATAGAACTATGTGATCCAACAACCAATGGATCAGATCTGAGCTCTGCAGTTCTGCCACACCGAGTCAGGAATGGTGATGGGCAATTAAACAACTCACTGGAGGAAGCATCACGGATATCCCCACCCTTACTGATGGAGGGGCCTCACACATCCATGCAACAGACAAGACAACAGCATTTGCAGCAATCTTCTGCTAGCAGTGCCAAGTGGATGAGCCTTCTCCATTGGTCCCTCACATCACAGATGTGAATCGAATTGGTTGAAACTTATTTCAAATCAGATCAAGAAATGGAGATGTAGTGTAAAGGCTGTCGGCCCTACCGACATTGTGGCAATAATACTGATGGCTGTGCTCCAGAAATTGCTGCCCACCAGACAAGTCCAGCACTGGCACCTACTGACATTGTGGAACATTTCCCAGGGATGGTCAACACAAAAACGCAGGACAGAGCCAACCCAGCCAATTTCCCTCCATCAGTCGACACTCGCTCAGCAGTGAAGTGATGGAAGGTGTCATCAACAGTGCTGTCACGCAGCTGCTCAGCAATAACCTTCGGTGACACCCAGTTTGAGTTCTGCCAGGGCCACTCAGCTCCTGAGCTTGTTACAGATTTGATTCCTGAAGAAGGGTTTATGCCCGATACGTCGATTCTCCTGTTCCCTGGATGCTGCCTGACCTGCTGCGCTTTTCCAGCAACACATTTCCAGCACAGATTTGATTCACAAACTGACAAACAGCTGAATTACAGAGGTGAGGTGAGGGTGATAGCCCAGTCCCACTCCAAGACCACTACTTCGACTTCAGTGATATCACCTGACTTCACCACAGTCTCAGCTCATTTACTGAAACTCTCATTCATTCATTTTGTTAACTCTAGATTTCATTATCTAAACCCACTCCTGGCCAGCATCCCACAATCACCCTCCCTCTAATCTCTAGAATATTGAAAACTCTACCGCCCAAGTGCTCACTTGTACCAGAACTTGCTGATCCGTCAAAAGGCTCCCATATATAAGCAACAACAATTTACTTTCACACACTTGACTTAATTCCTGGCTGCAATCATTCCTATCTCCATGCACCAGATAACCCTTTCACATCTCAATAACTCATTTTAGTTTAGACTCCCAATGATATGTTTATTTTTGAGTTCAGCTGTGTGACTGTTTCTATAGATTCCAAGGCAACACGGTCTGGAATTCCCACCCTCTAAGATCTGCTTTCTTCCTTTAAGTCATTCCCGAAAAATTGCTTATTTCACAAAGGTTTTGGTCACCGGACATAATATTCTCCACCTGTGGCCTTATGTTAAAAATTCTCAATATATTTGTGAAATTAAAACGTGTCGATTTGTACAGATATCTTCTACTCTTCACTATCACAGTGAATAATCTGTAATGTCTCCTACCCAACCACGTTGTGGGAGCACCTTCACCATACAAACTGCAGCAGTACAAGGAAGTCAAACATCACCCTCTCCACAGGCACCAGGGCTTTGGCATTGATCACTGGTATCTGTGGAAGGAGAAATACACATGTTTCAGAGAGTGCAGTATGAATTATAGGGAATGAAAATGGTGCAGAATTTGACTGTCAGGAATGGATGGAAAATTCACTCAATTACTGGAAAAAAGAATTCTTGGCTGTCAAAGATATTGTGGAAAAAATAACTTGATAATGGAGCATATGGTCAGGACCTGGGCAGCAGTGAAGACTTCATTTACAAAAAGATCTGTGAATATAATAGTAAAATACTATACAGAACAAAAATACACACGAGAGACTGAGGAAGCTGGATAACAAACAAGTGGACATCAAGGAGCCCAGAGATGAATCAGAGCAATGTTCACTTTTATGATCCCACAGTCAGAGATGTCTAGCACAGAAACAGATCTTCGGTCCAACCCATCTATGCCAACCAGATATTCTAACCTTATCTATTCCCATTTGCCAGCACATGGCCAACATCACTCTGAGCCCTTCCTGTTCAAATGCTTTTAAATGTTACAATTTTAGTTGCCTTTAGGCTCTTTTTGAATTTCCCACCCGCCCCCCGCCCCCCCCACCCTAAACCTATATCCTCTAGTTCTGGGCTCCACCAACCCTTGTGTTTTTTATGCTATCCATGTCCCTCACGATTTTATAAACCTCTATAACATCACACCTTAGCCTATGACACTCCAGGGAAAATGACCTCAGCCTATTATGCCTCTCCCTGCAACTCAAGTCCTGCAATCCCTTGAAAATCAATTCTCAAACCTTTCAAGTTTCTGTGCCTCCCTCTGATAGGAGGGAGACCAGAACTGCACACAATATTCCAAAAGTGACCTCACCAATGTCCTGTCCAGCTCCTTTACCCAATGCTCTGAACAATAAAGGGAAGCGTACCAAATGCCTTCTTCACTGTCCTATCTACCAGCGACTGATTTTGCTGGAGTGTTGTGGGTTTGAAGCAGTGGACGTTCCCTTCTCGGCCTTTTGGCTCGCAGTATGGGTAGTTCCTGAGGACTGGAGGAAGAGATTCTGCTCGAGGGCTGTCGGTTCAACACAGCGGACGTGTGCTGGCGGGGGAGAAACCACGGGGATCGTGTTGCGAGTCGTCGGAGCTGCTGGAGACCATCGCTGGATCGTGATTGGACGTTGGAGGATCGTTTGGTTGTGCTGACATGCTCTTGGTGGATCTTTATGCTGGCCTCGGCCTAATGCCAATTCAGGTACCAGCCAACCTCAGAGCTATGGCCTCAGCAGCCGCTCGCAGCCCTGGCCAGGGCATTCGCAACACAGTCAGGGTGACTGTGAAGAAGGTGGAGGAGCACACACCGGTCGATCGGACGGTGTTTGTGAAGAAGATTTTGCTGGAGTGCTGCGGGTTCGAAGCAGCGGACGTGTACTGCCTGCAGGATTTCCCTGCGGCAGGCTATTTCGATGTGACCTTCAGGAGCGTGAAGAATTGCGAGCAGCTCCTGAAGGTCTTCAAGGTGAAGGAAGGGGAGCCTCTGTTCTCCATCTTGTCGGCGGTCCCATTGTGTGTGCTTCCTGTGCAGAGGAGTCGGGTTGTAACAATCCAGATGTACAACCCTCACGTCCCAGCAGCAGATGTCCTGACCTTCTTGAGGAGATACGTTCAGGTCGAGGGAGAGAGTACCGATGTGATCGATCCTTTCGGGATCTGGACCAGCAAACGACAGGTCAGGGTAACCCTGAGGGTCGATGCCAGTGGGAACATCCTTCACCCACCCTCCAGCTTTGCCATCGGAGGAAGCAGAGGTTACCTGACATATGCAGGGGAGCCAAAAGTGTGCCGAACCTGCGGGAGGTAAGGCCACATGGCGGCGGATTGCAAGGTGACCGTCTGCTGAAACTGCAAGCAGGAAGGCCACCCGACCAAGGAATGTAAGGAGGCCAAGAACTGTAATCTGTGCGGAGAGGCTGGCCACATGTACAAGGCCTGCCCAAGACGAGGGGCCGCCAACTACGCACAGATGGCCGGAGGTGGCAACACGAGCCGTGGACCGCCCAAGACCAGCAAGGTACCACAAAACAGCACGGGATCGGTGTCTGGAGGCACCCAGAAGAAAGGGCAGGCTGTAGCGAGCAGACGGCAGACAGCGGGGAGGTGCAGCAGCCGATCCAAGCTCCTTCAGGACAGACGGAGGAAATGGAAGGGAAGAGATCAAAGGAGGCAGAGGATTGGATTACCGTGAAAAGCAGGAAGAGGAAACCTCCCAAAGCCACCCAGCGAGGGGGGAAGTGACACCTACACGGCGAGAATACAGGCAGCTCTTCCGACGGTGAGGACGGGCGCAAGAAGGGTCATCACCAGAGGAAGAGACAGAGCGCCGCAGGGAAAAAGGAGGGCAGCACCACCCAAGCAGGAAAAGACTATCCCTCTGAGGGGACGGGTAAAGCCCTCCCCCCACCCGGTGAGAACCAAGAGGTACCCACCGGCCCACAGCTCCAGGTAACTGGGAGCAGCGTCCTGTGACAGCCCTGCTGTCAGATGTCGAACTGAACTATACGGACCCTGGGCCCGACCCGAAGACACCAGAGCGGGGAAATGGCTCCAGCGTGGAGCCGGACAGCTACCTCAGCCCTGGGAGGGTCCAGCAGTTTGCCGTCACCATGGGGATGCACACAGCTACCCCAGAGGTGCAAGACCAGCAGCAAATGGACAGTGCCAACCTTGTAAACTGTTAAAATGTGGTTAAAAATTAACAGCATCAATGTGCGTAGCATCAAATCGGCTACGCGATGTGTTTCTATGAAAGCCTTCCTGGCCAACGTTAAAGCCGACGTCCTGTTCCTGCAGGAGTGTGGGCTACCGCACCTCAGCAGCTACAGGAGATGGTCGAGCTTGTGGGCCCATGGGCCGTCAGTTGGTCGGGGGGCAACGATAGCCGCGCCTCTGGCCTGGGTATCCTGTTGAGAGGAGGCAACTTCACCATCTCCGAGGTTAAGGAGGTGGTGGGCGGGCGCCTCCTCATCGCCGACGTCATGTAGAGGAATGCTCCCCGAGACTGATTAATGTGTACGCCCCAGTGGGTAAGAGTGTACGGTTGGCCGTCCTGCAGCACGCTTCCACTGTTGCTGGCTACGTCCAGGCCGGTCATTCTGCCGGAGACTTCAACTGTATCATTGATGCAGATGGACGATCCGGCGGGGGGGAACAGTAAACTGGACACCACGTCCAGAGCCCTGATGGACACGGTAAAAGTTGCCAAGCTGCATGACGTCTTCAGCGCCCCTGCAGACGGAGCGCAGCGTAGATACACCTGGTCACGGGCAGACGGGTCTATCCGCTCAAGGATAGATTACCTGTTTGTGTCCCGAACGCTCTCGGTCAGATCCACCGACGTCAAGCCGGTGTTCTTCTCTGACCACGGCCTCCTGCTGGTCGACTATCACCTACAGGACGACCAGCGGGCTGGTAAGGCAGTGTGGAAACTGAACACAAAGCTGTTGACCCCGGGAAACATTGAGGAGCTCAAGAGGGACTACGCAGGTTGTAGAACCGTGAAGCCCCTCTTTAAGTCCCCAGCGGACTGGTGGGAAACAGTAAAAGGGAACATCAAGAGGTTCTTCATCCTCAAAGGTGTTCAGGAGGCGAGAGAGAGGCGGGGAAAACTGTCCCAGCTACAGGAAAGTATGCAGAACCTGCTCCTGCTGCAGACGTTGGGGGTCGATGTCACGGAGGACCTCAAGGAGGTGAAGGCCCAGCAAGCCTCGCTCTTTGCTTCGGAGGCCTCCAAGATAATCTTCCGGTCCAGGGTCCGCTCGGTGGAGCAGGACGAGACGTGCTCACGTTTCTTCTTCCAGAAGGTGCACAAAGAGAGCTCCGTGCTCAGCAGCCTGAAGGAAGAAGAGGGCTCGGTAACGTCATCTCAGGCTGACATCATGAGGATCAGTAAATTCTTCTATGCCTGTCTGTATGACGCGAAGCCGACCGACAGCACGGTCTCCCAGTCGTTCCTGTCCTCCATCACGGAGGTCTTAGACGATAGAACACGGGAGAGGCTGGACCAGCCGCTATATCTGGACGAGCTGACAAAGGCCCTCGAGTCCTTCGAAAAGAATAAAACTCCCAGAAGCGACGGCTTACCGGTCGAGCTCTATTCCGCTCTGTGGGACTTGATTGGCCGGGACCTGCTGGAGGTGTATGTCAGTATGCTTCAGGCAGGTACCATGAGTGAATCCGTGAGGAAAGGCATCATCACCCTCGTCTACAAGCGGAAGGGGGAGAAGAAGGAACTCAAAAATTGGAGACCAAACTCACTGTTGAATGCGGATTACAAAATTCTGTCAAAGGTAATCGTCAACCGGGTCAGGTCTGCTCTGGGGTTGGTGATTCACCCTGACCAAACCTGTGCTGTGCCGGGCAGTAAGACCGCTGAGAGTCTCTCACTCCTCAGGGATACGATCGCCTACGTGCAGGACAGAGGGTTGGACACCTGCCTTATCAGCCTGGACCAGGAGAAAGCCTTTGACAGGATATCACACAGGTATATGAGAGATGTTCTCTCCAAAATGGGCTTTGGGGAGGGAATCTGCAATTGGATCAGACTGCTCTACACCAACATTGTCAGTGCAGTCTCAATCAATGAGTGGGAATCAGATAGCTTCCCAGTCATATCTGGAGTCAGGCAAGGCTGTCCTCTCTGTCCTGCCTTGTTTGTGTGCTGCATAGAGCCATTTGCCGAGTCCATCAGGAAGGATGCGAGCCTGAGAGGGGTCATTATTCCTGGCAGCGGGAGCCTGCAGGTTAAGGCCTCCCTGTACATGGATGACGTCGTCGTTTTCTGCTCGGATCCGCTGTCCGTGCGCAGACTCATGCGCACATGTGACCAGTTCGAACGGGCCTCGGGGGCCAAGGTAAACCGAGGCAAGAGCGAGGCCATGCTCTTCGGGAACTGGGCCGACCAATCCTCGATCCCCTTCACCGTCAGGAACAACCACCTGAAGGTGCTGGGTATTTGGTTCGGGGGGGCTGGGGCGTGCGCCAAGTCTTGGGAGGAGCGTATCAGCAAAGTGAGGCAGAAACTGGGCAGATGGACGCTACGGTCGCTCTCCATCGCGGGAAAAAGCCTGGTCATCAGGTGTGAGGCACTGTCATTGCTGTTATATGTGGCACAGGTCTGGCCTATTCCCAGAACCTGTGCCGCTGCAGTCACCCGGGCCATCTTCCAGTTTATATGGAGGTCAAAGATGGACCGGGTCCAAAGGGACTCACTGTATAAAGATCTGGGTAACGGGAGAAAAAATACACCCAATGCCACTCTCACCCTGATGGCCACCTTTGTGTGTGGCTGCATCAAACAGCGCGTGGATCCCCAGTACGCAAACACCAAGTGTCACTACGTACTGAGGTTCTACCTGTCCCCGGTGTTGCGAAGGATGGGCCTGGCCTCGCTGCCGCGGAACGCTCCGAGTAGTTGGACCGTTCCATATCACCTGTCCTTCCTGGAGCCGTTTATGAAGAAAAACACCTTTGACCACAAGTCCATCAGGAAGTGGTCAGCACGTACTGTCCTTGAGACCCTTCGGGAAAAGGAGAGGGCGGATCCTATCGAGCGGTTCCCTGAGCAGACTGTCAAAGCCATTTGGCAGAATGCCTCATCGCCATAACTTTCCAACAAGCACCAAGACATGGCTTGGCTGGTGGTGAGAAGGGCTCTGCCTGTGAGATCCTTTATGCACGCCTGGACTCTCAGCCGCACTGCACGCTGCCCTCGAAGCGGCTGCGGGGGGGACAAGACTGTCACACACCTCCTTCTGGAATGTGCCTATGTAGAGGAAGTCTGGAGAGGAATGCAGTGGTGTTTGTCGAGGTTCGTCCTGAGCAGCGCCGCAACGCGGGCCTCCATGCTCTATGGTCTGTTCCCCGGGACGCACACCGAGATGAACATCAACTGTGCTTGGAGGATCATCAACTCGGTGAAGGATGCTCTCTGGGTGGTCCGAAACCTATTGATCTTCCAGCTGAAGGAGTTGACCCCGACTGAGTGTTGCAGATTGGCACATTCCAAGGTCCAGGATGATGTGTTGAGGGATGCGCTGAAGCTTGGGGCAGCTGCTGCCAATGCGCGGTGGGGAAAGACCACCGTGTAACAATTGCCTGCCTAAGAAGAACAGGGAGCCCACGCAGTCATTTGGGCTCTGCTGGCGCCTCAGCTCAATGTAATCGCACCAACCTGTAAATAAGAATGATTAATCTGTTTCGATACGCAAAGAAATGGAATGTGTACATAAGTATGACATGTCCAGTTGTATAGATCAAAGTATTTATGAATAAAGTATATTTTTGAAATAAAAAAAAACAGTTTGGCATGGATGTGTTGGACTGAATGATTTGTTTCTGAGCTTATATTGCTCTGAGTGGGTTGAGTTCCAGATTGTATATTTTTGAAGCAGATCATAATGTCTGGTACAGAGTTAGACCGAGAAATCCTGCTTATTTCATCAGCTTTATCCTGTTTTCCTGATCCTCCTCCTTCAATCAATGCATTTTTCAGATCCTCATTCAGAATTCCTGAAGCAATGGAACAATGTGTGGAAAGTCCTATTGCAGTGCAAACGAGGTACCTTTCCCACTGCCCCGCTCCCACGGCCTGCAATGCTGCAGACTGAGCAGACAACCCGAAGCACAATGATGAGCTCCTTCAGGACCACGGCCCTCCTTCTCACTGAATGAAGACAGAAGCAGAATCCAGCTCTTGTTGGAGCCTTGAATACCTGACTCTGTCTCACTGAGTGAAGATTGGACTCAGAAACAGAAATGAAATCAACTTCCTATCTGCATTGTGTCACTCTTTAAGATCTCTGTGTGTCTGAGTTCAGGTCATTTGATTGGAGACTGTGGATGGCGGGTCCCCAGTGAAATGGAAAGAATGGTGGAGGAGCTCACTGAGGGACATCTCTCAAAGTGAGAATCAGAAAGATGCTATTCCACATTGGAAGGGTTTAAGGGGAATTGATGGCTCAGAAAAATGTTATACGGATGTTTGTAAAACTTAGGAACTCTGACTGTTTTGAAGCTGGAGTTTATTTTATCCTTGTATAGATTTGACACATTAATCCTCCCTCCCCACCACTACAGAAGCTGTTGGAACTATTCAGTGTTTCCAGCGGCTTCTGTAATTATTTCAGGTTCCTGACGGGAGCAGTCTCTCACTTTTCAAACAAACTAAACCCATCCTTGTGCTGCAACCAATATTTCAATAAGAAATGGGAAGCAGCAGAGGGGAAAGCTTCCGAGATGTCGAGCAATGCTGCCCGGTTCCACACTGCAATTCACAGAAACCATCGCTAGGAAAAGCAAGGAGCAATCTGACAGATCCGGTTTACCACAAAACAAACCCACAACACTGCGTTGGCCGGGAATCGAACCTGGGTTAACTGCTGAGAAGGCAGCTATGCTCCCCACTATCCCACCGTCACCCTGCTAGCAACTCTCTCCCAATTCCCAAACCCACTTAACAAGGCCGTGATCATCACCAACTGGATTGGGGCTGAAATCCAAACAAGAAATTGCTGGGGAAGCTCAGCAGGTCTGACAGCACCAGAATCAGAAGCCTTCAGTTCCGAAGAACAATCCCTGGATCTGAAAGGTTCCCTCCCCACAGATGCTGCCAGACCTGCTGCGTTTCCCCAGCAATTTATGTGCTGTCTCTCAGATCTGTAGCATCTGCAGTTCTTTTGTTGGAAACAAAGCAAACGTTGAGCCACCGAAGGGGATATTGGGTCAGGTGATAGTCTCCCTCATCCATAGAGACAGAGGGGAAGGAGCATGGAATCATAGACTCCCTATAGTGTGGAAACTGACCATTCGGCCCATCATGCATCCCACCAGGACTCACCCCAGCTACCCTATCGCTATAACCCATGGCTAATCCACCTCACCTACACATCCCTGGACACTATGGATAATTTAGCATGGCCAACCCACCCAAACCTGCACATCTCAGGACTGTGGGAGGAAACCGGAGCACCCGAAGGAAACCCACACAGACCCGGGGAGAATGTGCAAACTCCAGACAGAGAACTTTCAATCAGACAGGGATCTGGGTAATTGGAGAGGTTTAGAGACGGAGTCCAGACGGTTAGACTGGTGTGTGAATGATGGGCCGAACAGCCTGACCTCAGTGCTGTAAAAATTCTACAGTAACATGCCTCCCTTCATGCAGCATTCATCACAGTTTGTATTTTGTTTGAATCCGTCCTGTTATTGACCTTATTGTGAATGAAATGGATGGAGAGGGGTTGTTTGTTCACTCAGGGAGCCATGTTACTGTAGAGTTTTTACAGCACTGAAATCAGGCTGTTCGTGGTGGGGAGGGAGGATTAATGTGTCAAATCTATACAAGGATAAACTTCAGCCTGAAAACAGTCAGAGTTCCTAAGTATTACAAACATCCATATAACTCTTTTCCTTGGGAAATTTCTCCAGTGCATCTTGTCTATGGTGCACACTGCTGCTACTGAGTGTCTGTGGGATATAGGTAAATTAATGTTACTTCTGCAATTCTGCAATTATAATTTCTGATACAAGGTAAATGAACTCACACTAGTGTGTAATTGTTTTAGCCAAGAGCTGAGTCAACAAGAAAGGAAACGATGTGGAGGAAATATATAATTGTTTTTGTATTTGCTAAAAGTGTATGCCAGAATGAAACGTGACAGCAAAACAATGGTAGATATTACGGGCAAATAGATAAGATGTTGTAAGGGGATGAAGTTAAGCTCGATACGCCTGTACAAACAGTAGGTATAAACATATGTTTCCCACTTTTACAGAGACACAGGAACAAACCCCAATTAAAAGGGTCATAAGGATCAGGGGAAGTTACAAATGGAGGGAGTAGATAATGATGAAGAAAGAATATGCCTAACAATGACCTAGAGCGGGATGGGGTCAAACGGCCTTGTGAGGCCAGAAAAAGCATTTTGTCACAGACAAGGCCGGATAAGGCAAGAGATAAACAGGAGTAATGGGGCCAGTCTTAGGGAAGTGGAGGATGTAAATAGGGGAGGAGCAATGTAAAACAAAAGAAACCAAATTATATATTATTTTGTATGAATTGAATTTGGGTTGTGTATGTCCTCTGCCTTATAGGCACTGGACATCACACCCACTTGCAAGTGTGAAATAAATGACACGACTGATTCAGATTTTGTCTCGGACTGAAATTATTGAAGTGGGTGAGCTTTGTTTCTCACAATTGGGGCTGTCCGGGATTTTCTTCCATTGCCGGTGGGAGTGGCTGGCCTTGGACACTGGGAAGACGCATCCCGTTCCCCATTGAGGAGCGGTCTCGTGCCCTGGTTTGGTCCGCTCCCTTGGGCGACTGGTACGAATCTCTCTTTCTCTCTCTCGCCCTGTATCGCCCTTTCGCCCTCTCTCCCTCTCTCGCCCTCTCTCGCACTCTCGCCCACTCTCGCTCTCTCGCCCTCTCTCCCTCTCGCCCTCTCACTAACTCTCTCGCCGTCTAAATCACCTTTGCCCTCTTGCTTTCTCTCCCCCTCACGCCCTCTCTCACCTTCTCTCGATCTCTTTCGCCCTCTCTCCCTCTCTCGCCCTCTCTCACCCTCTCTTCCTCTCTCGCCCTCTCTCCATCTCTCGCCCTCTCGCTCTCTGTTCCTCTCTCGTCCGCTCTCACACTCTCTCTCTTTCGCCCTCTCACCCACTTTCGCCCTCTCTCCCTCTCTCGCCTTGTCTCGCCCTCTCTCCCTCTCTCGCCCTCTCTCGCACTCTCGCCCATTCTCGCTTGCTCGCCCTCTCTCCCTCTCGCCCTCTCACTGACTCTCTCGCCGTCTCAACCACCCTCAACCTCTCGCTATCTCTCACCCTCACGCCCTCTCTCACCTTCTCTCTATCTCTCTCGCCCTCTTTAAATCTCTCTCATCCTCTCTCCTTCTTGCCCTCTCTTCCTCACTCGCACTCTCTACCTCTCTCGCCCTCTTGCCCTCTCTCGCCCCTTCTGCCTCTCTTGCCCTCTCTCTTTCCCCCACTTTCTCTCTCTCTCTCTTGCCCTGTCTCGCCTTTTCGCGCTCTCTCCCTCTCTCGCCTTCTCTCGTACGCTCGCCCACTCTCGCTCTCATGCCCTCTCGCCCTCTCACTGCCTCTCTCGCCGTCTCAACCACCCTCGCCATCTTGCTATCTCTAACACTCTCTCCCTCTCTCGCCTTTTCTCTCTCTCTCTCTCACCCTCATTAACTCTCTCTCTCTTCCTCTCTCCTTCTCGCCCTCTCTCCCTCTCTCGCCCTCTCTCTCCCTCTCTCGCCCCCTCTGCCTCTCTTGCCCTCTTTCTCTCCCCCACTTTTTCTCTCTCTCTTGCCCTGTCTCGCCATTTCGCTCTCTCTCCCTCTCTCGCACTCTCTCCCACTCTCACTCTCTCGCCCTCTCTCCCTCTCGACCTCTCACTGACTTTCTTGCCCTCTCAACCACCTTCGCCATCTTGCTATCTCTCACCCTCATGCCCTCTCTCACCTTCTCTCTATCTCTCTCGGCCTTTTTAACTCTCTCTCGTTCTCTCTCCTTCTCGCCCTCTCCTCCTCTCTCGCCCTCTTGCCCTCTCTCGCCTTATCACACTCACCCTCACTCTCTCCCTCTCTCCCTCTCTCGCCCTCTCATCCTCTCTCGCCGTCTCTCGCCCTCTCTCTCCCTGTCTCCCTCTCTGCCTCTCTCGCCCTCTCTCACCCTCACGCCCTCTCTCGCCCTCTCTCCCACTCTTTCGCCCTCTCTCTCTCTCGGCCTCCGCCCTCTCTCACCCTCTCTCCCTCTCTTGCCCTCTGTCACTCTCTCTCACCCTCTCTCCCACTTTCGTCCTCTCTCCCTCTCTCCCGCTCTCCCGCTCCTGCCATTTCTCCCTCTTTCGCCCTCTCGCCCACTTTCGCCCTCTCTCCCTCTCTTGCCCTGTCTCGCCCTCTCTCCCTCTCGCACTGTCACTGACTCTCTAGCCATCTAAACCACCTTCGCCCTCTCGCTATCTCTCACCCTCACGCCCTCTCTCACCTTCTCTCTATCTCTCTCGCCCTCTCTGCATCTCTCGCCCTCTCTCACCCTCACTCCCTCTCTCGCAGTCTCTCCCTCTCTTTCGCCCTCTCTCCCTCTCACGCCCTCTCTCACCCTCTCTTCCTCTCTCGCCCTCTCTCCCTCTCTCGCCCTCTCGCCCTCTCTCGCCCTATCGCACTCACTCGCCCTCTCTCGCGGTCTCTTGCCCTCTCTCTCCCTCACTCCCTCTCTCACCCTCCCTTCCTCTCTCGCCCCCACTCTCTCTCTCTCGACCTCTCTCTCTCTCGCCCTCACTCCCTCTTTCGCCCTTTCGCCCTCTCTGCCTCTGTCATCCTCTCTCACCCACTCTCGCCCCTCTTTCCCTTTCTCTCCCTCTCTTCTATCGCCCTCTCTCTCTCTCTCTCCCTCTCTACCTCTCTCTACCTCTCTCCCTCTCTCTTCCTCTCTCCTTCTCTCTCCCTCTCTCCCTGTCTTGCCCTCTCGCCCGGCCGCCCACTCTCTCACACTCTCTCCCTCTTTCGCCCTCTCTCACTCTCTCGCCCTCTCTCTTTCTGTCGCCCTCTTTCACTCCTTCGCCCTCTCGGCCTCTCGCCCTCTCTCAGCCTCTCTCCCTCTCTCGCCTTCTCTCGCCCTCTCTCATTCTCTTGCACTCTCTCCCTCTTTCCCTCTAGCACACTTGCTCGACCTCTCACCCTCTCTCCCCCTCTCTCCCTCTCTCACCCTCTCTCCCTCTCTCGGCCTATCTCCCTCTCTCGCCCTCTCTCACTCTTTTGCCCTCACTCCCTCTATCACCCTCACTCCCTCTCTGGCCCACTTCCACTCTCTCGGTCTCACTCTCTCCCTCTCTCGCCCAACACCTTTCTCTCGCCCTCTCTCCCTCTCTCCCCCTCTTTCCCTCTCTTCCGCTCTCACCCTCTCTCACCCTCTTGCCTTCTCTCCCTCTCTGACCCACGCCCCCTCTCTCGCCCTCTCTTCCTCTCTCACCCACTCTCGTCTTCTCACCTGCTCTCCCTCTCTCCCTCTCTCTCTATCTTGCCCTCTCTCCCTCTCTCACCCCCTCTCTCACTCTCACTCTCTCTCTCTCCCCCACTTTCTCTCTCTCACCCTCTCTCGCCTTCGCTCGCCCTCTCTCTCTTACACCCTCTCTCCCTTTCTTTCGTCCTCTCTCCCTCTCTCGCCCTCTCTCCCTCTCCCTTTCTCTCGCACTTGCTCGCCCCCTCTCCCTCTCTGCCCTCTCTCCCACTCTCGGCCTCTCTGTCTCTCTCGCCCTCTCTCCCTCTCTCTTGCCACCTCTCCTTCTTTTGCCCTCTCTCCCTCTCTCGTCATCTCTCCCTCTCTCGCCCTCTCTCCCTCTCTCGCCCTCTCTCAACCTCTCTCCCTCTCTCTCCCTCACTCCCTGTCTTGCCCTCTCGCTCTGTCTCGCCCTCTCTGGCACTCTCTCCCACTCTCGCCCTCTCTCTCCCTCTTTGGCCCTCTCTCACTCTCGCGCCCTCTCTCTTTCTTTCGCCCTCTCTCACTCCTTCGGCCTCTCGGCCTCTCGCCCTCTCTCAGCCTCTCTCCCTCTCTCACATTCTCTCGGCCTCTCTCCTTCTCTCACCCCCCTCCCTCTCTTTCGCCCTCTCTCCCTCTCTCGCCTTCGCTCGCCCTCTCTCTCTCACACCCTGTCTCCCTTTCTTTCACCCTCTCTCGCCCTCTTTCCCTCTCCCTTTCTTTCGCACTTGTTTGCCCCCTCTCCCTCTCTGCCCTCTCTCCCTCTCTCGCCCTCTCTCCCTCTCTCTTGCCACCTCGCCTTCTTTTGCCCTCTCCCCCTCTCTCACCCTCTCTCCCTCTTTTGCCGTCTCGACCTCTCTCGACCTCTCTCCCTCTCTTGCCCTCTCTCCCTCTCTCGCCCTCTCTCCCTCTCTCTTGCCACCTCTCCTTCTTTTGCCCTCTCGCCCTCTCTCACCCTCTCTCCCTCTTTTGCCGTCTCGACCTCTCTCGACATCTCTCGCTCTCTCGTCATGTCTCCCTCTCTCGCCCTCTCTCCCTCTCTCGCCCTCTCTCAACCTCTCTCCCTCTCTCTCCCTGTCTCCCTGTCTTGCCCTCTCGCTCTGTCTCGCCCTCTCTGGCCCTCTCTCCCACTCTCGCCCTCTCTCTCCCTCTTTGGCCCTCTCTCACTCTCGCGCCCTCTCTCTTTCTTTCGCCCTCTCTCACTCCTTCGGCCTCTCGGCCTCTCGCCCTCTCTCAGCCTCTCTCCCTCTCTCACATTCTCTCGGCCTCTCTCCTTCTCTCACCCCCCTCCCTCTCTTTCGCCCTCTCTCCCTCTCTCGCCTTCGCTCGCCCTCTCTCTCTCACACCCTGTCTCCCTTTCTTTCACCCTCTCTCGCCCTCTCTCCCTCTCCCTTTCTTTCGCACTTGTTTGCCCCCTCTCCCTCTCTGCCCTCTCTCCCTCTCTCGCCCTCTCTCCCTCTCTCTTGCCACCTCGCCTTCTTTTGCCCTCTCCCCCTCTCTCACCCTCTCTCCCTCTTTTGCCGTCTCGACCTCTCTCGACCTCTCTCCCTCTCTTGCCCTCTCTCTCTCTCGCCCTCTCTCCCTCTCTCTTGCCACCTCTCCTTCTTTTGCCCTCTCGCCCTCTCTCACCCTCTCTCCCTCTTTTGCCGTCTCGACCTCTCTCGACATCTCTCGCTCTCTCGTCATGTCTCCCTCTCTCGCCCTCTCTCCCTCTCTCGCCCTCTCTCAACCTCGCTCCCTCTCTCGCCCTCTCTCCCAATTTCGTACTCTCTCCCTCTTTCGCCCTCTCGCCCTCTCCACCTCTCTCGCCCTCTCTCACCGTCTCTCGCCCTCTCCCTCCCACTCTCCCTCCCTCTTCCTCTCTCCCTCTCTCTCCCTCTCTCCCTGTCTTGCCCTCTCGCTCTCTCGCCCTCTCTGGCCCTCTCTCCCACTCTGGCCCTCTCTCTCCCTCTTTGGCCCTCTCTCACTCTTTCGCCCTCTCTCTTTCTGTCGCCCGCTCTCACTCCTTCGCCCTCTCGGCCGCTCGCCCTCTCTCAGCCTCTCTCCCTCTCTCACCTTCTCTCGGCCTCTCTCATTCTCTCACCCTCTCTCTCTCTTTCGCTCTCTCGCCCTCTCTGCCTCTCTCACCCTCTCTCACCCTCTCTCACCCACACTCTCCCTCTCTCTCCCTCTCTTCTATCGCCCTCTCTCCCTCTCTCTCGCACTCTCCCTCTCTTTCCCTCTCCCTCTCTCACCCTCTCTCCCCCTCTCGGCCTCTCTCCCTCTCTCGCCCTCTCTCCCTCTTTTGCCCTCACTCCCTCTCTGGCCCACCTCCACTCTCTCGGTCTCACTCTCTCCCTCTCTCGTCCTACCCCTTTCTCTCGCCCCCTCTCCCACTCTCTCCCTCTCCCTCTCTCCCTCTCTTGCCCTCTTGCCTACTTTCCCTCTGTCGCCCACACCCCCTCTCTCGCCCTCTCTTCCTCTCTCACCCTCTCGCCTGCTCTCCCTCTGTCCCTCTCTCTCCCTCTATCGCCCCCTCTCCCTCTCTTACCCTCTCTCTCTCTACCCCCCAATTTCTCTCTCTCTCTCTCACCCTGTCTCACCCATTCGCCCTCTTTCCTTCTCTCGTTCTCTCTCGCACACTAACTCTCTCGCGCCCTCTCGCCCTCTCTCCCTCTCGCCCTCTCTCTGCCTCTCGCACCGTCTCATCCAACCTCACCCTCTCACTCTCTCTCGTCCTCACGCACTCTCTCGCCTTCTCTCTCTCTCTCGCCCTCACTCCCTCTCTCACCCTCTCTCCCGCTCTCACTCTCTAACTCTCACTCTCACCCACTCTCCCTCTCTCGCCCTCTCTCCCTCTTTTGCCCTCACTCCCTCTCTGGCCCACCTCCACTCTCTCGGTCTCACTCTCTCCCTCTCTCGTCCTACCCCTTTCTCTCGCCCCCTCTCCCACTCTCTCCCTCTCCCTCTCTCCCTCTCTTGCCCTCTTGCCTACTTTCCCTCTGTCGCCCACACCCCCTCTCTCGCCCTCTCTTCCTCTCTCACCCTCTCGCCTGCTCTCCCTCTGTCCCTCTCTCTCCCTCTCTCGCCCCCTCTCCCTCTCTTACCCTCTCTCTCTCTACCCCCCACTTTCTCTCTCTCTCTCTCACCCTGTCTCACCCATTCGCCCTCTTTCCTTCTCTCGTTCTCTCTCGCACACTAACTCTCTCGCGCCCTCTCGCCCTCTCTCCCTCTCGCCCTCTCTCTGCCTCTCGCACCGTCTCATCCAACCTCACCCTCTCACTCTCTCTCGTCCTCACGCACTCTCTCGCCTTCTCTCTCTCTCTCGCCCTCACTCCCTCTCTCACCCTCTCTCCCGCTCTCACTCTCTAACTCTCACTCTCACCCACTCTCCCTCTTCCGCCCTCTCTCCCTCTCTCGTCCTCCTGCCCTCTCTCCTTCTCTCGCCCTCTCTCCCTCTCTTTTGCCCTCTCTCCCTCTCTCGCCCTCACTCTCTATTTCACCCTCTTGCACTCTCTCACCCTATTGCACTCACTCTTCCTCTCTCACGCTCACTCCCTCTCTCTCTCGCACTCTTGCACTCTCTCCCATCCCGCCCTCTCTCCTTCTTGCCCTCTCTCCCTCTCTTGCCCTCTCTCCCTCTCTCGCCTTCTGATCCTCTCTCGCCATCTCTCGCCCTCTCCCTCTCTCCCTCTCTCGTCCTCTCTCAGTCTCTCCCTCTCTTGCCTTCTCTCGCTCTCTCTCCTTCTCACGCCGTCTCTCCCTCTCTTTCGCCCTCTCTCCCTCTGTCGCCATCTCTCCCTCGCTCCCTCTCTCACACTTGTTCGCCCTCTCTCCCTCTCTCGCCCTCTCTCCCTCTCTCGATCTCTCTCTCTATCGCTCGCCCTCTGCCCTCTCTTACCCTCTCTCCCTCTCTTGCCCTCTGTCACTCTTTCCCGCCCTCTATACCACTTTCGCCCTCTCTCCCTCTCTCCCACTCACGCCATCTCTCCCTCTTTCGCCCTCTGACCCACTTTCGCTGTCTCTCCCCCTCTCGGCCTCTCTCACTCTCTCACCCTCACTCCCTCACTCGCCCCCACTCCCTCTTTTGCCCTTACCCCCCTCTCACCCTCTCTCACTCTCTCGCCCTCACTCCCTCTTTCGTACTCTCTCCCTCTCAGGCATCCTCTCCCTCTCTCCCTCTCTCACCCACTCCCCCCACTCGCCCTCTCTCCCTCCTTCGCCTTCTCTCCATCTCTCGCCCTCTCTCTCTCTTTTGCCCTCTCTCCCTCTCTCGCCCTCACTCCCTTCTTCGCGCTCTCTCCCTCTCTCGCCCTCTCTCCCTCTCTCGCACTCTCTCTCCCGCTCTCGCACTCTCTTCTCCTCTCGCCCTCTCTCCCTCTCTCGCCCTCTATCCCTCTCTCCCCTCTTGCCCTTTTGTCGTCCACTCTCCCTCAATTGCCCTCTCTCCCTCATTCGCCCTCTCGCCCTCTGTCCCCCTCGACCCCTCTCTCACTCTCTCTTCCCATCTCGGCCTCTCTCCCTCTCTCGCTCTCTCTCCAGATTTTGCCCTCTCTCCCTCTCCCACCTCCACTCTCTCGGTCTCACTCTCTCCCTCTCTCGCCCAACACCTTTCTCTCGCCCTCTCTCCCTCTCTCCCCCTCTTTCCTCTCTTCCTCTCTCACCCTCTCTCGCCCTTTTGCCTTCTCTCCCTCTCTCACCCTCTCTTCCTCTCTCACTCTCTCTCTCCGCTCGCCTGCTCTCTCTCTCCCTCTCTCTCCATCTTGCCCTCTCTCCCTCTCTCACCCCCTCTCCCTCGCTCACTCCCTCTCTCTCCCCCACTTTCTCTCTCTCTCTCTCACCCTGTCTCGCCCTTTCGCCCTCTCTCCTTCTCTCGCCCTCTCTCGTACCCTAGCTCTCTATCGCTCTCTCGCCCTCTCTCCCTCTTGCCCTCTCTCTTCCTCTCTCACCGTCTCATCCTCCCTCGCCCTCTCGCTCTCTCTTGCCCTCACGCACTCTCTCGCCTTCTCTCTCTCTCACCCTCTCTCCCTCTCTCGACATCGCTCGCCCTTTCTCTCTCACAATCTCTCTCCCTCTCTGCACTCTCTCCCTCTCTCGTCCTCTCTCAGTCTCTCCCTCTCTTGCCTTCTCTCGCTCTCTCTCCTTCTCACGCCGTCTCTCCCTCTCTTTCGCCCTCTCTCCCTCTGTCGCCATCTCTCCCTCGCTCCCTCTCTCACACTTGTTCGCCCTCTCTCCCTCTCTCGCCCTCTCTCCCTCTCTCGCTCTCTCTCTCTATCGCTCGCCCTCTGCCCTCTCTTACCCTCTCTCCCTCTCTTGCCCTCTGTCACTCTTTCCCGCCCTCTATACCACTTTCGCCCTCTCTCCCTCTCTCCCACTCTCGCCATCTCTCCCTCTTTCGCCCTCTGACCCACTTTCGCTGTCTCTCCCCCTCTCGGCCTCTCTCACTCTCTCACCCTCACTCCCTCACTCGCCCCCACTCCCTCTTTTGCCCTTACCCCCCTCTCACCCTCTCTCACTCTCTCGCCCTCACTCCCTCTTTCGTACTCTCTCCCTCTCAGGCATCCTCTCCCTCTCTCCCTCTCTCACCCACTCCCCCCACTCGCCCTCTCTCCCTCCTTCGCCTTCTCTCCATCTCTCGCCCTCTCTCTCTCTTTTGCCCTCTCTCCCTCTCTCGCCCTCACTCCCTCCTTCGCGCTCTCTCCCTCTCTCGCCCTCTCTCCCTCTCTCGCACTCTCTCTCCCGCTCTCGCACTCTCTTCTCCTCTCGCCCTCTCTCCCTCTCTCGCCCTCTATCCCTCTCTCCCCTCTTGCCCTTTTGTCGTCCACTCTCCCTCAATTGCCCTCTCTCCCTCATTCGCCCTCTCGCCCTCTGTCCCCCTCGACCCCTCTCTCACTCTCTCTTCCCATCTCGGCCTCTCTCCCTCTCTCGCTCTCTCTCCAGATTTTGCCCTCTCTCCCTCTCCCACCTCCACTCTCTCGGTCTCACTCTCTCCCTCTCTCGCCCAACACCTTTCTCTCGCCCTCTCTCCCTCTCTCCCCCTCTTTCCTCTCTTCCTCTCTCACCCTCTCTCGCCCTTTTGCCTTCTCTCCCTCTCTCACCCTCTCTTCCTCTCTCACTCTCTCTCTCCGCTCGCCTGCTCTCTCTCTCCCTCTCTCTCCATCTTGCCCTCTCTCCCTCTCTCACCCCCTCTCCCTCGCTCACTCCCTCTCTCTCCCCCACTTTCTCTCTCTCTCTCTCACCCTGTCTCGCCCTTTCGCCCTCTCTCCTTCTCTCGCCCTCTCTCGTACACTAGCTCTCTCTCGCTCTCTCGCCCTCTCTCCCTCTTGCCCTCTCTCTTCCTCTCTCACCGTCTCATCCTCCCTCGCCCTCTCGCTCTCTCTTGCCCTCACGCACTCTCTCGCCTTCTCTCTCTCTCACCCTCTCTCCCTCTCTCGACATCGCTCGCCCTTTCTCTCTCACACAATCTCTCTCCCTCTCTGCACTCTCTCCCTCTCTCGCCCTCTGTCTTTCTCGCCCTTTGTTCTCTCTCGCCCTCTCTTGCCCTCTCTCCCCCTCTCTTGCCACCTCTCCTTCTTTTGCCCTCTCTACTTCTCTCGACCTCTCTCCTCTCTCGTCATCTCTCCCTCTCTCACCCTCTCTCCCTCTCTCGCCCTCTCTCAACCTCTCTCCCTCTCTCGCCCTCTCTCCCTCTTTCGTACTCTCTCTCTCTATCGCCCTCTCACCCTCTCCACCTCTCTCCCCCTCTCTCACCGTCTCTCGCCCACTCTCTCCCTCTCTTCTATCACCCTCTCTCTCTCCCCCTCTCGCCCACTCTCTCCCTCTCTCTCCCTCTCTTCTATCGCCCTCTCTCTCTCTCTCTCCCCCTCTCGCCCGCTCTCTCCCACTCTCCCTCTCTCTTCCTCTCTCCCTCTCTTTCCCTTTCTCCCTGTCTTACCTTCTTGCCCTCTCACCCTCTCTGGCCCTCTCTCCCACTCTCGCCCTCTCTCTCCCTCTTTGGCCCTCTCTCACACTCTCGCCCTCTCTCTTTCTGTCGCCCTCTCTCACTCTTTCGCCCTCTCGGCCTCTCGCCCTCTCTCAGCCTCTCTCCCTCTCTCGCCTTCTCTCGCCCCTCTCCCTCTCTTCTATCGCCCTCGCTCCCTCTCTCTCCCACTCTCCCTCTCTCCCCCTCTCTCCCACTCTCGCCCTCTCTCTCCCTCTTTGGCCCTCTCTCACTCTCGCGCCCTCTCTCTTTCTTTCGCCCTCTCTCACTCCTTCGGCCTCTCGGCCTCTCGCCCTCTCTCAGCCTCTCTCCCTCTCTCACATTCTCTCGGCCTCTCTCCTTCTCTCACCCCCTCTCCCTCTCTTTCGCCCTCTCTCCCTCTCTCGCCCTCTCTCCCTCACTCCCTCTCTCGCCCTCTCTCTCAACCTCTCTCTCTCTTTCGCTCTCTCGCCCTCTCCGCCTCTCTCACCCTCTCTCACCCACACTCTGCCTCTCTCTCCCTCTCTTCTATCGCCCTCTCTCCCTCTCTCTCCCACTCTCCCTCTCTCTCCCTCTCTCCCTCTCTTACCCTCTCTCCCCCTCTCGGCCTCTCTCCCTCTCTCCCTCTCTCGCGCTCTTTCCCTCTTTTGCCCTCACTCCCTCTATCACCCTCACTCCCTCTCTGGCCCACCTCCACTCTCTCGGTTTCACTCTCTCCCTCTCTCGCCCTACCCCTTTCTCTCGCCCACTCTCCCTCTCTCGCCTTCGCTCGCCCTCTCTCTCTCACACCCTGTCTCCCTTTCTTTCACCCTCTCTCGCCCTCTCTCCCTCTCCCTTTCTTTCGCACTTGTTTGCCCCCTCTCTCTCTCTGCCCTCTCTCCCACTCTCGCCCTCTCTCCCTCTCTCTTGCCACCTCGCCTTCTTTTGCCCTCTCTCCCTCTCTCTTGCCACCTCTCCTTCTTTTGCCGTCTCGACCTCTCTCGACCTCTCTCCCTCTCTTGCCCTCTCTCCCTCTCTCGCCCTCTCTCCCTCTCTCTTGCCACCTCTCCTTCTTTTGCCCTCTCGCCCTCTCTCACCCTCTCTCCCTCTTTTGCCGTCTCGACCTCTCTCGACATCTCTCCCTCTCTCGTCATGTCTCCCTCTCTCGCCCTCTCTCCCTCTCTCGCCCTCTCTCAACCTCGCTCCCTCTCTCGCCCTCTCTCCCAATTTCGTACTCTCTCCCTCTTTCGCCCTCTCGCCCTCTCCACCTCTCTCGCCCTCTCTCACCGTCTCTCGCCCTCTCCCTCCCACTCTCCCTCCCTCTTCCTCTCTCCCTCTCTCTCCCTCTCTCCCTGTCTTGCCCTCTCGCTCTCTCGCCCTCTCTGGCCCTCTCTCCCACTCTGGCCCTCTCTCTCCCTCTTTGGCCCTCTCTCACTCTTTCGCCCTCTCTCTTTCTGTCGCCCGCTCTCATTCCTTCGCCCTCTCGGCCGCTCGCCCTCTCTCAGCCTCTCTCCCTCTCTCACCTTCTCTCGGCCTCTCTCATTCTCTCACCCTCTCTCTCTCTTTCGCTCTCTCGCCCTCTCTGCCTCTCTCACCCTCTCTCACCCTCTCTCACCCACACTCTCCCTCTCTCTCCATCTCTTCTATCGCCCTCTCTCCCTCTCTCTCCCACTCTCCCTCTCTCTCCCTCTCCCTCTCTCACCCTCTCTCCCCCTCTCGGCCTCTCTCCCTCTCTCGCCCTCTCTCCCTCTTTTGCCCTCACTCCCTCTATGGCCCACCTCCACTCTCTCGGTTTCACTCTCTCCCTCTCTCGTCCTACCCCTTTCTCTCGCCCCCTCTCCCACTCTCTCCCTCTCCCTCTCTCCCTCTCTTGCCCTCTTGCCTATTTCCCTCTGTCGCCCACACCCCCTCTCTCGCCCTCTCTTCCTCTCTCACCCTCTCGCCTGCTCTCCCTCTGTCCCTCTCTCTCCCTCTCTCGCCCCCTCTCCCTCTCTTACCCTCTCTCTCTCTACCCCCCACTTTCTCTCTCTCTCTCTCACCCTGTCTCACCCATTCGCCCTCTTTCCTTCTCTCGTTCTCTCTCGCACACTAACTCTCTCGCGCCCTCTCGCCCTCTCTCCCTCTCGCCCTCTCTCTGCCTCTTCGCACCGTCTCATCCAACCTCACCCTCTCACTCTCTCTCGTCCTCACGCACTCTCTCGCCTTCTCTCTCTCTCTCGCCCTCACTCCCTCTCTCACCCTCTCTCCCGCTCTCACTCTCTAACTCTCACTCTCACCCACTCTCCCTCTTCCGCCCTCTCTCCCTCTCTCGTCCTCCTGCCCTCTCTCCTTCTCTCGCCCTCTCTCCCTCTCTTTTGCCCTCTCTCCCTCTCTCGCCCTCACTCTCTATTTCACCCTCTTGCACTCTCTCACCCTATTGCACTCACTCTTCCTCTCTCACGCTCACTCCCTCTCTCTCTCGCACTCTTGCACTCTCTCCCATCCCGCCCTCTCTCCTTCTCGCCCTCTCTCCCTCTCTTGCCCTCTCTCCCTCTCTCGCCTTCTGATCCTCTCTCGCCATCTCTCGCCCTCTCCCTCTCTCCCTCTCTCGTCCTCTCTCAGTCTCTCCCTCTCTTGCCTTCTCTCGCTCTCTCTCCTTCTCACGCCGTCTCTCCCTCTCTTTCGCCCTCTCTCCCTCTGTCGCCATCTCTCCCTCGCACCCTCTCTCACACTTGCTCGCCCTCTCTCCCTCTCTCGCCCTCTCTCCCTCTCTCGCTCTCTCTCTCTCTATCGCTCGCCCTCTGCCCTCTCTTACCCTCTCTCCCTCTCTTGCCCTCTGTCACTCTTTCCCGCCCTCTATACCACTTTCGCCCTCTCTCCCTCTCTCCCACTCTCGCCATCTCTCCCTCTTTCGCCCTCTGACCCACTTTCGCTGTCTCTCCCCCTCTCGGCCTCTCTCACTCTCTCACCCTCACTCCCTCACTCGCCCCCACTCCCTCTTTTGCCCTTACCCCCCTCTCACCCTCTCTCACTCTCTCGCCCTCACTCCCTCTTTCGTACTCTCTCCCTCTCAGGCATCCTCTCCCTCTCTCCCTCTCTCACCCACTCCCCCCACTCGCCCTCTCTCCCTCCTTCGCCTTCTCTCCATCTCTCGCCCTCTCTCTCTCTTTTGCCCTCTCTCCCTCTCTCGCCCTCACTCCCTCCTTCGCGCTCTCTCCCTCTCTCGCCCTCTCTCCCTCTCTCGCACTCTCTCTCCCGCTCTCGCACTCTCTTCTCCTCTCGCCCTCTCTCCCTCTCTCGCCCTCTATCCCTCTCTCCCCTCTTGCCCTTTTGTCGTCCACTCTCCCTCAATTGCCCTCTCTCCCTCATTCGCCCTCTCGCCCTCTGTCCCCCTCGACCCCTCTCTCACTCTCTCTTCCCATCTCGGCCTCTCTCCCTCTCTCGCTCTCTCTCCAGATTTTGCCCTCTCTCCCTCTCCCACCTCCACTCTCTCGGTCTCACTCTCTCCCTCTCTCGCCCAACACCTTTCTCTCGCCCTCTCTCCCTCTCTCCCCCTCTTTCCTCTCTTCCTCTCTCCCTCTCTCGCCCTTTTGCCTTCTCTCCCTCTCTCACCCTCTCTTCCTCACTCACTCTCTCTCTCCGCTCGCCTGCTCTCTCTCTCCCTCTCTCTCCATCTTGCCCTCTCTCCCTCTCTCACCCCCTCTCCCTCGCTCACTCCCTCTCTCTCCCCCACTTTCTCTCTCTCTCTCTCACCCTGTCTCGCCCTTTCGCCCTCTCTCCTTCTCTCGCCCTCTCTCGTACACTAGCTCTCTCTCGCTCTCTCGCCCTCTCTCCCTCTTGCCCTCTCTCTTCCTCTCTCACCGTCTCATCCTCCCTCGCCCTCTCGCTCTCTCTTGCCCTCACGCACTCTCTCGCCTTCTCTCTCTCTCACCCTCTCTCCCTCTCTCGACATCGCTCGCCCTTTCTCTCTCACAATCTCTCTCCCTCTCTGCACTCTCTCCCTCTCTCGCCCTCTGTCTTTCTCGCCCTTTGTTCTCTCTCGCCCTCTCTTGCCCTCTCTCCCCCTCTCTTGCCACCTCTCCTTCTTTTGCCCTCTCTACTTCTCTCGACCTCTCTCCTCTCTCGTCATCTCTCCCTCTCTCACCCTCTCTCCCTCTCTCGCCCTCTCTCAACCTCTCTCCCTCTCTCACCCTCTCTCCCTCTTTCGTACTCTCTCTCTCTATCGCCCTCTCACCCTCTCCACCTCTCTCCCCCTCTCTCACCGTCTCTCGCCCACTCTCTACCTCTCTCTCCCTCTCTTCTATCACCCTCTCTCTCTCCCCCTCTCGCCCACTCTCTCCTTCTCTCTCCCTCTCTTCTATCGCCCCCTCTCTCTCTCTCCCCCTCTCGCCCGCTCTCTCCCACTCTCCCTCTCTCTTCCTCTCTCCCTCTCTTTCCCTCTCTCCCTGTCTTACCTTCTTGCCCTCTCACCCTCTCTGGCCCTCTCTCCCACTCTCGCCCTCTCTCTCCCTCTTTGGCCCTCTCTCACACTCTCGCCCTCTCTCTTTCTGTCGCCCTCTCTCACTCTTTCGCCCTCTCGGCCTCTCGCCCTCTCTCAGCCTCTCTCCCTCTCTCGCCTTCTCTCGCCCCTCTCCCTCTCTTCTATCGCCCTCGCTCCCTCTCTCTCCCACTCTCCCTCTCTCCCCCTCTCTCCCTCTCTCCCCCACTCTCCCCCTCTTGCCCTCTCTCCCTCTTTTGCCCTCACTCCCTCTATCACCCTCACTCCCTCTCTGGCCCACCTCCACTCTCTCGGTCTCACTCTCTCCCTCTCTCGCCCTACCCCTTTCTCTCGCCCTCTCTCCCACTCTCCCCCCTCTCCCTCTCTCCCTCTCTCGCCCTCTCTCGCCCTCTTGCCTTCTTTCCCTCTGTCGCCCACACCCCCTCTCTCGCCCTCTCTTCCTCTCTCACCCTCTCGCCTGCTCTCCCTCTATCCCTCTCTCTCCCTCTCTCTCCCCCTCCCTCTCTTACCCTCTCTCTCTCTACCCCCCACTTTCTCTCTCTCTCTCTCACCCTGTCTCACCCATTCGCCCTCTCTCCTTCTCTCGTTCTCTCTCGCACACTAACTCTCTCGCGCTCTCTCGCCCTCTCTCCCTCTCGCCCTCTCTCTGCCTCTCGCACCGTCTCATCCAACCTCACCCTCTCACTCTCTCTCGTCCTCACGCACTCTCTCGCCTTCTCTCTCTCTCTCGCCCTCACTCCCTCTCTCACCCTCTCTCCCGCTCTCACTCTCTAACTCTCACTCTCACCCACTCTCCCTCTTCCGCCCTCTCTCCCTCTTTCGCCCTCTCTCATCCTTTCGCCCTCTCTCCCTCTCTCGTCCTCTTGCCCTCTCTCCTTCTCTCCCCCTCTCTCCCTCTCTTTCGCCCTCTCTCCCTCTCTCGCACGCTCTCCCTCTCTCGCTCTCTCGCTCTCTCTTGCCCTCTCTCCCTCTCTCACCCATTCTCCGTCTCTCGCCCTCTCTCCCTCTCTCGCCCTCTTTTCCGCTCTCCCCCTCTCTCCCTCTCTCACCCTCTCTCCCCCTCTCAGCCTCTCTCCCTCTCTCGTCCTCTCTCCCTCTTTTGCCCTCACTCCCTCTATCACCCTCATTCCCTCTCTGGCCTAGCTCCACTCTCTCGGTCTCACTCTCTCCATCTCTCGCCCGACCCTTATCTCTCGCCCTCTCTTCCTGTCTCCCCCTCTCTCCCTCTTTCACCCTGTCTCACCCTCTTGCCTTCTCTCCCTCTCTCCCTCTCTCTCCCTCTCGCCCTCTCTCCCTCTCTCTCCCTCTCACCCTCTTTTGCCCTCTCTCCCTCTATCACCCTCTCTCCCTCTCTGGCCTACCCCCACTCACTCGCTCTCACTCTCTCCATCTCTCGCCCGACCCCTATCTCTCGCCCTCTCTTCCTGTCTCCCGCTCTCTCCCTCTCTCCCTCTCTCACCCTCTCTCATCCTCTTGGCCTCTCTCCCTCTCTCGCCCATTCTCAGTCTCTCGCCCTCTCTCCCTCTCTCGCCCTCATTTCCGCTCTCCCCCTCACTCGCTCTCTCACCCTCTCTCCCCCTCTCAGCCTCTCTCCCTCCCTCCCTCTCTCTCCCTCTCTCCCTCTTTTGCCCTCTCTCCCTCTATCACCCTCTCTCCCTCTCTGGCCTACCCCCACTCACTCGCTCTCACTCTCTCTCTCTCTCCCAACCCCTTTCTCTCGCACTCTCTCCCTCTCTCACCTTCTCTCCTTCTCTCCCCCTCTACCTCTGTCACCCTCTCTCGACCTCTTGCCTTCTCTCCCTGTCTCGCCCACGCCCCATCTCTCGCCTTCTATTCCTCTCTCATCCAATCGCATTCACTCTCCCTCTCTCACCCTCACTCCCTCTCTCTCTCGACCTCTCGCACTCTCTCCCTCTCCCGCCCTCTCTCCCTCTCTCACCCTCTCTCTCTCTCTTGCCCTCTAACCCTCTCTTGCTCTCTAACCCTCTCTCACACTCTATACCTCTTTCACCCTCTCGCCCTCTCGCCCTCTCTCCCTCTCTCTCCCTCTCTCACCCTTTCTCCCTCTCTCGCCCTGTCTCCCTCTCAAACCCTCTCTCCCTCTCTCGCAAACTCGCCCTCTCTCACACTCTCTGCCTCTTTTGTCTTCTCTCGATCTTTCGCCCTCTCTCCCTCTCTCACCCTTTCTCCTTCTCTCGCCCTGTCTCCCTCTCTCTCCCTCACTCCCTCTCTCGCATTTTCTCGCCCTCTCTACCTCTCTCTTTCCCTGTCTTCCTCTCTTGCCCTTTCTCCCTCTCTCGCCCTCTCTCCCTCTTTCGCCCTCTCGCCCTCTCTCACTCTCTCTGCCTCTTTCGCCCTCTCTCCCTCTTTCGCTCTCTCTCCCCCTCTCCCTCTCTCACTCTCTCTCGCCCACTCTCCCTCTCTCGCCCTCTCTCCCTCATTCGCCCTCTCGCCCTCTCTCACACTCTCTGCCTCTCTTGCCCTCTCTCCCACTTTCGCCCTCTCTCCAACTCTTTCCCTCTCTCGCTCTCTTTTGCCCTCTCTCCCTCTCTCGCCCTCTCTCCCCCACTCGCCCTCTCTCCCTCCTTCGCCCTCTCTCCCTCACTCGCCCTCACTCACTCTTTTGCCCTCTCTCCCCCTCTCACCCTCTCCCACTCTCTCGCCCTCTCTCCCTCTTTCATACTCTCTCCCGCTCAGGCACGCTCTCCCTCTCTCCTTCTCTCGCTCTCTCTTGCCCTCTCTCCCTCTCTCACCCATTCTCCGTCTCTCGCCCTCTCTCCCTCTCTCGCCCTCTCTCCCTCTCTCTCCCTCTCTCCCTCTTTTGCCCTCACTCTCTCTATCACCCTCATTCCCTCTCTGGCCCACCTCCACTCTCTCGGTCTCACTCTCTCCCTCTCTCGCCCGACCCCTCTCTCTCGCCCTCTCTTCCTGTCTCCACTTCTCTCCCTCTCTCCCTCTCTCACCCTCTCTCACCCTCTTGCCCTCTCTCCCTCTCTCGCCCATTCTCCGTCTCTCGCCCTCTCTCCCTCTCTCGCCCTCTTTTCTGCTCTCCCCCTCTCTCCCTCTCCCACCCTCTCTCCCCCTCTCAGCCTCTCTCCCTCTCTCCCTCTTTTGCCCTCTCTCCCTCTATCACCCTCTCTCCCTCTCTGGCCTACCCCCACTCACTCGCTCTCACTCTCTCTCTCTCTCCCAACCCCTTTCCCTCGCCCTCTCTACCTCTCTCACCAACTCTCCCTCTCTTCCACTCTGCCTCTCTCACCCTCTCGACCTCTTGCATTCTCTCCCTGTCTCGCCCACGCCCCGTCTCTCGCCCTCTATTCCTCTCACATCCAATCGCACTCACTCTCCCTCTCTCACCCTCACTCCCTCTCTCTCCCTCTCATCCTCTCTCGCCCTCTCTCCCTCTTTCGCCCACTCTCCCTCTCTCATCCTCTTGCCCTCTCTTGCCGTCTCTCACCCTTTCTCTCCCTCTCTCCCTCTTTCGCCCTCTCTCCCTCTCTCGCCCTCACGCCCTCTTTCGCCCTCTCGCTCTCTTTTGCCCTCTCTCCACCTCTCGCCCTCTGTCGCCCTCTCTCCCTCTCTCGCCCTCACTCCCTCCTTCGCCCTCTCTCCCCCATCTCCCTCTCTGCCTCTCTCATCCTCTCTCCCTCTCTCGCACTCTCTCTCCCGCTCTCGCACTCTCTTCTCCTTTCGCACTATCTCCCTCTCTCGCCCTCTATCCCTCTCTCCATCTCTTGCCCTTTCTTTCCCTCTCTCCGTCTCTCACCCTCTCTCTCCCTCTCTCCGTATCTCACCCTCTCTCCCACTCTCGCACTCTCTAATCCTGTCTCCCTCTTTCACCCTCTCTCCCCTATCACCCTCTCTCCCTCTCTCCCTCTCTCGCGCTTTCTTTACCTCTCTCCCACTCTCGCCCTCTCTCCCTCACTCGACCTCTTTCATTCTCTCGCCCTCTCGCCCTCTTTCGCCTTCTCTCCATCTTTCGCCCTCTCTCGCCTTCACTCCCACCTTCACCCTCTCTCCCCATCACCCTCTCTCCCTCTCTTGCCTTCTCTCCCTCTCCCGCACTCTTTCTACCCCTATCGCACTCTCTTCTTCTCTCACCCTCTCTCCCTCTCTCACCCTTTCTCTCTCTCGCCCTCTGTCGCCCTCTCTCCCTCTCTCACCCTCTCTCTCATTCGCCCTTTCACACCCTCTCTCGTCCTCTCTCCCTCTTTTGACTTCTCTCCCTCTCGTCCTCTCTATCCCTCTCTCACCCTCTCACCCGCTCTCGCCCTCTTATCCTCTCTTGCCGTCTCTTGCCCTCTCTTTCCCTCTCTCCGTCTCTCACCCTCTATCTCCTTCTCTCCTTCTCTTGCCCTCTCTCCCACTCTCGCCCTCACTCATTCTGTCTCCCTCTTTCGCCCTCTCTCCCCCATCACACTCTCTCCCTCTCTCACGCTTTCTCTACCTCTCTCCCTCTCTCTCCCTCTCTCGCCCTCTCTTGCACTCTCTCTCCCGCTCTGACACTCTCTTCTCCTCTCGCCCTCTCTCCCTCTCTCGCCCTCTATCCCTCTCTCCCTCTCTTGCCCTTTCTTGTCCTCTCTCCCTCTCTCGCC
This sequence comes from Chiloscyllium plagiosum, assembly GCF_037043375.1. Classification (NCBI taxonomy): domain Eukaryota; kingdom Metazoa; phylum Chordata; class Chondrichthyes; order Orectolobiformes; family Hemiscylliidae; genus Chiloscyllium; species Chiloscyllium plagiosum. Next base: position 100,368,826 of record NW_028270183.1, read on the forward strand.
CACTCTCCCTCTCTCGCCCTCTCGCCTTCTCTCACACTCTGCCTCTTTCATCCTCTCTCCCACTTTCGCCTTCACTCCCTCTCTCTATCCTCTCTCGCTCTCGCTCGCCCACTCTTGCTCTCTCGCCCTCTGTCCCTCTCTCGCCTTCTCGCCCTCTCTCACACTCACTGCCTCTTTCGCCTTCTCTCCAACTTTTGCCCTCTTTCGCCCTCTCTCCCTCTCTCGCCCTCTCTCCCTCTCTCTCCCTCTCTCCCTCTTTTGCCCTCACTCTCTCTATCACCCTCATTCCCTCTCTGGCCCACCTCCACTCTCTCGGTCTCACTCTCTCCCTCTCTCGCCCGACCCCTCTCTCTCGCCCTCTCTTCCTGTCTCCACTTCTCTCCCTCTCTCCCTCTCTCACCCTCTCTCACCCTCTTGCCCTCTCTCCCTCTCTCGCCCATTCTCCGTCTCTCGCCCTCTCTCCCTCTCTCGCCCTCTTTTCTGCTCTCCCCCTCTCTCCCTCTCCCACCCTCTCTCCCCCTCTCAGCCTCTCTCCCTCTCTCCCTCTTTTGCCCTCTCTCCCTCTATCACCCTCTCTCCCTCTCTGGCCTACCCCCACTCACTCGCTCTCACTCTCTCTCTCTCTCCAACCCCTTTCCCTCGCCCTCTCTACCTCTCTCACCAACTCTCCCTCTCTTCCACTCTGCCTCTCTCACCCTCTCGACCTCTTGCATTCTCTCCCTGTCTCGCCCACGCCCCGTCTCTCGCCCTCTATTCCTCTCACATCCAATCGCACTCACTCTCCCTCTCTCACCCTCACTCCCTCTCTCTCCCTCTCATCCTCTCTCGCCCTCTCTCCCTCTTTCGCCCACTCTCCCTCTCTCATCCTCTTGCCCTCTCTTGCCGTCTCTCACCCTTTCTCTCCCTCTCTCCCTCTTTCGCCCTCTCTCCTCTCTCGCCCTCACGCCCTCTTTCGCCCTCTCGCTCTCTTTTGCCCTCTCTCCACCTCTCGCCCTCTGTCGCCCTCTCTCCCTCTCTCGCCCTCACTCCCTCCTTCGCCCTCTCTCCCCCATCTCCCTCTCTGCCTCTTCTCATCTCTCTCCCTCTCTCGCACTCTCTCTCCCGCTCTCGCACTCTCTTCTCCTTTCGCACTATCTCCCTCTCTCGCCCTCTATCCCTCTCTCCATCTCTTGCCCTTTCTTTCCCTCTCTCCGTCTCTCACCCTCTCTCTCCCTCTCTCCGTATCTCACCCTCTCTCCCACTCTCGCACTCTCTAATCCTGTCTCCCTCTTTCACCCTCTCTCCCCTATCACCCTCTCTCCCTCTCTCCCTCTCTCGCGCTTTCTTTACCTCTCTCCCACTCTCGCCCTCTCTCCCTCACTCGACCTCTTTCATTCTCTCGCCCTCTCGCCCTCTTTCGCCTTCTCTCCATCTTTCGCCCTCTCTCGCCTTCACTCCCACCTTCACCCTCTCTCCCCATCACCCTCTCTCCCTCTCTTGCCTTCTCTCCCTCTCCCGCACTCTTTCTACCCCTATCGCACTCTCTTCTTCTCTCACCCCTCTCTCCCTCTCTCACCCTTTCTCTCTCTCGCCCTCTGTCGCCCTCTCTCCCTCTCTCACCCTCTCTCTCATTCGCCCTTTCACACCCTCTCTCGTCCTCTCTCCCTCTTTTGACTTCTCTCCCTCTCGTCCTCTCTATCCCTCTCTCACCCTCTCACCCGCTCTCGCCCTCTTATCCTCTCTTGCCGTCTCTTGCCCTCTCTTTCCCTCTCTCCGTCTCTCACCCTCTATCTCCTTCTCTCCTTCTCTTGCCCTCTCTCCCACTCTCGCCCTCACTCATTCTGTCTCCCTCTTTCGCCCTCTCTCCCCCATCACACTCTCTCCCTCTCTCACGCTTTCTCTACCTCTCTCCCTCTCTCTCCCTCTCTCGCCCTCTCTTGCACTCTCTCTCCCGCTCTGACACTCTCTTCTCCTCTCGCCCTCTCTCCCTCTCTCGCCCTCTATCCCTCTCTCCCTCTCTTGCCCTTTCTTGTCCTCTCTCCCTCTCTCGCCCACTCTCCCTCTCTCGCCCTCTCGCCTTCTCTCACACTCTGCCTCTTTCATCCTCTCTCCCACTTTCGCCTTCACTCCCTCTCTCTATCCTCTCTCGCTCTCGCTCGCCCACTCTTGCTCTCTCGCCCTCTGTCCCTCTCTCGCCTTCTCGCCCTCTCTCACACTCACTGCCTCTTTCGCCTTCTCTCCAACTTTTGCCCTCTTTCGCCCTCTCTCCCTCTTTTGCCATCTCTCCCTCTCTCGACCTCACTCCCTCCTTCGACCTCTCTCTCCCTATCGCCCTTTCTCACTTTCTCTCGCCCTCTATCTCTTGCCCACTCTCCCTCTCCCTCGCTCTCTCTCCCTCTCTCACTCTCTCTCGCCATCTCTCTCTTGCCCACTCTCCCTCTCTCTCCCTCTCTCCCTCTCTCGCCCACTCTCTCTCTCTCTCGCCTTTTCTCTCTCACACACACCCTATCGCACTCACTTCCCTCCCTCACCCTTAATCCCTCTCTCTCTCGTCATCTCACGCTCTCTCCCTCTCCCGCCCCCTCTCCATCTCGCTCTCTCGCCCTCTCTCGCTCTCTCGCCCTCTCATCCTCTCTCGCCGTCTCTTGCCCTCTCTATCCCTCTCTCCGTCTCTCACCCTCTATCTCTCCCTCTCTCCGTCTCTTGCCTTCTCTCCCACTCTCGCCCTCTCTCATCCTGTCCCCCTCTTTCGCCCTCTCTCCCCCATCACCCTCTCTCCCTCTCTCCCTCTATTGCCCTCTCTCCCTCTATCACCCTCTCTCCCTCTCTAGCCTACCCCCACTCACTCGCTCTCTCTCTCTCTCTCTCCCAACCCCTTTCTCTCGCCCTCTCTCCCTCTCTCACCCACTCTCCCTCTCTCACCCGCTCTCCCTCTCTCCCCCTCTACCTCTCTCACCCTCTCTCGACCTCTTGCCGTCTCTCCCTGTCTCGCCCACGCCCCGTCTCTCGCCTTCTATTCCTCTCTCATCCAATCGCACTCACTCTCCCTCTCTCACCCTCACTCCCTCTCTCTCTCATCCTCTCGCCCTCTCTCCCTCTCTCGACCTCTCTCCCTCTCTCGCCCTCTCATCCTCTTTTGCCGTCTCTTGCCCTCTCTTTCCCTCTCTCCCCTATCACCTTCTCTCCCTCTCTCCCTCTCTCGCCCTTTCTCTACCTCTCTCCCTCTCTCGCCCTCTCTCGCATTCTCTCTCCCGCTCTGACACTCTCTTCTCCTCTCGCCCTCTCTCCCTCTCTCGCCCTCTATCCCTCTCTCCCTCTCTTGCCCTTTCTTGGACTCTCTCCCTCTCTCGCCCACTCTCCCTCTCTCGCCCTCTCGCCCTCTCTCACACTCTGCCTCTTTCACCCTCTCTCCCACTTTCGCCTTCACTCCCTCTCTCTATCCTCTCTCGCTCTCTCACCTCTCTCCCTCTCTCGCCCACTCTCGCTCTCTCACCCTCTCTCCCTCTCTCACCTTCTCGCCCTCTCTCACACTCTCTGCCTCTTTCGCCTTCTCTCAAACTCTTGCCCTCTATCGCCCTCTATCCCTCTTTTGCCCACTCTCCCTATCTCGCCCTCACTCCCTCCTTCGACTTCTCTCTCCCTATCGCCCTTTCTCACTCTCTCTCGCCCTCTATCTCTTGCCCACTCTCCCTCTCCCTCGCTCTCTCTCCCTCTCTCCCTCTCTCCCTCTCTCACTCTCTCTCACCATCTCTCTCTTGCCCACTCTCCCTCTCTCTCACTTTCTCCCTCTCTCGCCCACTCTCCCTCTCTCGCCCTTTCTCCCTCTCCCACCCTATCGCACTCACTCTCCCTCTCTCACCCTTAATCCCTCTCTCTCTCGTCATCTCACACTCTCTCCCTCTCCCGCCCTCTCTCCATCTCGCTCTCTCGCTCTCTCGCCCTTTCATCATCTCTCGCCCTCTCTCGGTCTCTCTCCCTCACTCGCCCTCTTTCATTCTCTCGCCCTCTTGCCCTCTTTCAACTTCTCTCCATCTCTCGCCCTCTCTCGCCATCACTCCCTCCTTCGCCCTCTCTCCCCTATCACCCTCTCTCCCTCTCTTGCCTTCTCTCCCTCTCTCGCACTCTATCCCTCTTTCCCTCTCTCGCCATTTCTCACCCACTCTCCATCTCTCACCCTCTCTGTCTTGCCCTCTGTCGCCCTCTTTCCCTCTCTCGACCTTTCTCGCCCGCTCTCCCTCTCTCACCGTTTCTCCCTCTGTCGCCCTCTCTCCCTCTTTTGACTTCTCTCCCTCTCGTTCTCTCTATTCCTCTCTCGCCCTCTCTCACCCTCTATCACCCTCTCGACCTCTCTCGCCCTCTCTCCCTCACTCGCCCTCTCTCCCTTTCTCGCCCTCTCTCTCTCTCTCTGGCCCTCTCGCCCACTCTCCCTCTCTCGGCCTTGCTCCATCTCTCTCCCTCTCTCTCCCTCTCTCCCTCTCTCACCCTCTTTCCCTCTCTCTCCCTCTCTCCTTGTCTCACCCTCTCGCCCTCTCGCCCTCTCTCCCTCTCTCTCCCTTTCATCCTCTCTTGCCCTCTCTCCCTCTCTCTCCCTCTCACCCTCTCTTGCCCTCTATCACCCTCTTGACCTCTCTCGCCCTCTCTCCCTCACTCGCCCTCTCTCCCTCTCTCGCCCTCTCTCTCTCTGGCCCTCTCGCCCACTCTCCCTCTCTCGCCCTTGCTCCATCTCTCTCCCTCTCTCTCCCTCTCTCTCCCTCTCTCCCTCTCTCTCCCTCTCTCCCTCTCTCACCCTCTCTCCTTGTCTCGCCCTCTCGCCCACTCTCCCTCTCTCGCCCTCGCTCCATTTCTCGCCCTCTCTCTCCCTCTCTTACCCTCTCGCCCTCTCTCACCCTCTCCCTCTCTCTCCCTCTCTCCTTGTCTCGCCCTCTCGCCCTCTCTCCCTCTGTCGCCCTCTCTCACCCTTCATTACTGTTTTGTCCTTTCTCCCTCTTCCGCCCTCACTCCCTCTCTTGCCCTCTATCACACTCTCTCTTCCACAATCGCACTCTCTCCTCCTCTCGCCCTCTATCCCTCTCTCACCCTCTATCCCTCTCTCCCTTTCTTGCCCTTTCTCACCATCTCTCTCTCTCGCACTTTCTCTCCCACTCTCGCAATCTCTCCTCCTCTCGTCCCCTCTCCCTCTCTCGCCCTCTATCCCTCTCTCCCTCTCTCGCCCTTTCTCGCCCTCTCTCCCTCTCTCGCCCTTTCTCCCTCTCTCGCCCTCTCTCTCTCTCACCTTCTCTCCCTCTCTCGCTCTCTCTCCCTCTCATCCTCTCTCGCCATCTCTCGCCATCTCTCGCCATCTCTCTCTCCCACTCTCCCGCTCTCGCCCTCACTCCCTCTCATGCCCTCTTTCACCCTCTCTCCCTCTTACGCCCTCTCTCCCTCGTTTCCCCTCTCTCCCTCTCTTGCCCACTCTCTCTCGCCCACCCTCTCTCCCTCTCCCGCCCTCTCTCCCTCTCCTACCCTCTCATCCTCTCTCGCCATCGCTCGCCCTCTCTCTCCCTTTCTCCAGCTCTCGCCCTCTCACTCTCTCTCGCCCTCTTTCACCCTCGCTCCCTCTTTCGCCCCCTCTCCCTCTTTTGCAGTCCCTCCCTCTCTCGCAGTCTCTCGCCCTGTCTCCCTCTCTCACCCTCTCTCTCCCTTTCACCCTCTCCCTCTATCGCCCTCTCTCCCTCTCTCGCCCTTTCTCTCCCTCTCTCGCCCTCTCTCCCTCACTCGCTTTCATTCTCTCGCCCTCTCTCTCTCTTTCGCCCTCTCGCCCTCTTTCGCCTTCTCACCATTTCTCGCCCTCTCTCGCCCTCACTCCCTCCTTCACCCTCTCTCCCCTATCACCCTCTCTCCCTCTCTCGGCCTCTCTCCCTCTTTCGCCCTCTCTCACCTTCTCTCTCTCTCTCTCTCTCACCTTCTCTCTCTCTCCCTCTCTCACCCTCTCTCTCTTTCGCCCTCTCTCACCCTCTCTCGCCCTCTCTCCATCTTTCTCCCACTCTCCCTCTCTATCCCTCTCTCGACCTTTCTCGCCCGCTCTCCCTCTCTCACCGTTTCTCCCTCTCTCGTCCTCTCTCCCTCTTTTGACTTCTCTCCCTCTCGTCCTCTCTATCCCTCTCTCGCCCTCTCACCCTCTCTCGCCCTCTCAGCCTCTCTCGCCCTCTTTCACCCTCTCTCTCCCTCTTACGCTCTCCCTCTCTCTCTCTCTTGCCCACTCTCTCTCTCCCACCCTCTCTCCCTCTCTCGCCCTCTCTCCCTCTCCTGCCCTCTCAACCTCTCTCGCCCTTTCTCGCCCTCTCTCTCCCTTTCTCCCGCTCTCGCCCTCTCGCTCTCTCTCTCCCTCTTTCGCCCTCTCTCCCTCTTTTGCTGTCTCTCCCTCTCTCGCCGTCTCTCGCCCTCTCTCCCTCTCTCACCCTCTCTCCCTCTCTCACCCTCTCTCCATCTTTCGCCCGCCCACGCACTCTCCCTCTCTCTTCCGCCCACGCTCTCTCCCTCTCACACCCTCTCTCTCTCTTCCGCCCTCTCGCCCACTCTCCCTCTCTCGCCCTCTCTCGCCCTCTCTCCTTCTCTCTCCCTCTCACCCTCTCTCGCCCTCTCTCCCTCTCTCACCCTCTCTCGTTGTCTCGCCCACTCTTCCTCTCTTGCCCTTTCTCCCTCTCTCGCCCTCACTCACTCTTTCGCCATCACTCCCTCTCTCATCTTCTCTCCCTCTTTCGTACTCTCTCCCTTTCTTGTGCTCGCTTACTCTCACCCTCTCTCCCTCTGTCGCACTCTTGCCCTCTCCCACCGTCTCTTGCCCTCTTTCTCCTTCTCTCCCTCTCTCACCCTCTCTCCCTCTCTCTTCCTCACTCCCTCTCTCTCCCTCTCACCTTGTCTCGCCCTCTCGCTCTCACTCACCCTCTCACTCTCTCTTGCGCTCTCTCCCTCTGTCGCACACTTGCCCTCTCTCGTTGTCTCGTGCTCTCGCTCTCCCTCTCTCCCTTTCTCACCCTCTCTCCCTCTCTCGCCCTCTCTCACCCTTCATCCCTCTTTTGTCCTCTCTCCCTCTTTTGCGCTCACTCCGTCTCTTGCCCTCTCTCCCTCTCTCTCCCTCTCTTTCTCTCTCTCCCTCTCTTACTCTCGCTCCCTCATTCGCACTCTCTCCCTCTCTCGCCCTCTCACCCTCTCTCGCCCTCACTCCCTGTCTCGCCCTCTCACCCTCTCTGACCCGCTCTCGCCCTCTCTCGCACTCTCTCTTTCTCTCACCCTCTCTCCCTTTCTCGCCTTCTCTCGCCCTCTCTACCCCTCTTTCACCCTCTCTTCCTCTCTCTCCCTCACTCCCTCTCTCGCACTTTCTCGCCCTCTCTACCTCTCACTCTCTCCCTCTCTTCCTCTCTTGGCCTTTCTCCCTCTCTCGTCCTCTCTCGTTCCTCACTCCCTATTTCGCCATCTCTCCCTCTCTCGTCCTCTCGCCCTCTTTCGTACTCTTTCCCTGTCTCGCCCTCTCTCCCTCTCTCCATCTCTCCCTCTCTCGCTCTCTCTCGCCCTCTTTCGCCTACACTCCCTCTCTCGCCCTCTCTCCCTCTTTCGCCCTCTCTCACTCTCTCTGCCTCTTTCGCCCTCTCAGCCTCTTTCGCCCTCTCTCCCTCTCCTTCCCTCCCTCGCCCTCTCTCCCTCTTTCGTCCTCTCGCCCTCTCTAACTCTCTCTGCCTCTTTCGCCCTCTCTCCTTATTTCGCCCTCTCACCCTCTCCTTCCCTCTCTCCCTCTCTCGCCCTCGCTCCCTCTCTCGCCCTCTCTCTTTCTCTCTCGCCCTCTCTACCTCTCTTTTACCCTCTCTTCCTCTCTCTCCCTCACTCCCTCTCTCGCACTTTCTCGCGTTCTCTACCTCTCTCTCTCCCTGTCTTCCTCTCTTGCCCTTTCTCCCTCTCTCGCCCTCACTCACTCTTTCGCCATCACTCCCTCTCTCATCTTCTCTCCCTTTCGTACTCTCTCCCTTTCTCGCGCTCTCACCCTCTCTCCCTCTCTCGCCCTCTTTCACCCTCTCTCCCGCTTTTGCCCTCTCTCCCTCTTTTGTCGTCTCCCCCTCTCTCGCCGTCTCTCGCCCTCTCTCTCTCACCGTGTCTCCATCTTTCACCCGCCCACGCTCTCTCCCTCTTTCGCCCTCTCCCTCTATCTCCTACTCACGCCCTCTCTACCACTTTTGCCCTCTCTTCCTCTCTCGCCCTCTCTTCCCCTCTCTCCCTCTCTCTCCCACTCTCCCTCTCTATCCCTCTCTCTCGACCTTTCTCGCCTGCTCTCCCTCTCTCACCTATTCTCCCTCTGTCGCCCTCTGTCCCTGTTTTGACTTCTCTCCATTTCGTCCTCTCCTCCTCTCTCGCCCTCTCACCCTCTCACCTGCTCTCGCCCTCTCTCCCTCACTCGCCCTCTCTCTCTCTGGCCCTCTCGCCCACTCTCCCTCTCTCGCCCTCGCTCCATCTCTCTCCACCTCTCTCCCACTCACCCTCTCTCTCCCCCTCTCTCCCCCCTCTCTCTCTCCTTGTCACGCCCTCTCACCCTCTCGCCCTCTGTCGCACTCTTGCCCTCTCTCGCTGTCTCTTGCCCTCTTTTTCCTTCTCTCCCTCTCTCACCCTCTCTTCTTCTCTCGCCCTCGCTTCCTCGTTCGCCCTCTCTCCCTCTCTCGCCCTCACACCCTTTCTTTCCCTCACTCCCTGTCTCGCCTTCTCATTCTCTCTGGCCCGCTCTCCCTCTCTCGCACTCTCTCTTTCTCTCACCCTCTCTCCCTTTCTTGCCTTCTCTCGCCCTCTCTCTCTCTCTCTCGCCCTCTCTACCTCTCTTTCACACTCTCTTCCTCTCTCTCCCTCACTCCCTCTCTCGCACTTTCTCGCCCTCTCTACCTCTCTCTCTCTCCCTCTCTTCCTCTCTTGCCCTTTCTCCCTCTCTCTCCCTCTATCGCCATCTCTCCCTCTCTCACACTCTCTCTCCCACTCTCACACTCTCTCGTCCTCTCGCCCTCTATCCCTCTCTCGCTCTCTATCCCTCTCTCCTTTTCTCGCCCTTTCTCACCATGTCTCTCTCTCTCGCACTTTCTCTCCCACTCTCGCAATCTCTCCTCCTCTCGTCCTCTCTCCCTCTCTCGCCCTCTATCCCTCTCTCCCTATCTCGCCCTTTCTCGCCCTCTTGCCCTCTCTTGCCCTCTCTCCCACTCTCGCCCTCTCTCTCGCTCACCTTCTCTCCCTCTCTCCCTCTCTCTCCCTCTCATCCTCTCTTGCCATCTCTCGCCATCTCTCTCTCTCCCACTCTCCCGCTCTCGCCCTCACTCCCTCTCATGCCCTTTTTCACCCTCTCTCCCTCTTACGCCCTTCTCTCCCTCGTTTGCCCTCTCTCCCTCTCTTGCCCACTCTCTCTCTCCCACCCTCTCTCCCTCTCCCGCCCTCTCTCCCTCTCCTACCCTCTCATCCTCTCTCGCAATCGCTCGCCCTCTCTCTGCCTTTCTCCCGCTCTCGCCCTCTCACCCTCTGTCGCCCTCTTTCACCCTCGGTCCATCTTTCGCCCCCTCCCCCTCTTTTGCAGTCTCTCCCTCTCTCGCCGTCTCTCGCCCTCTCTCCCTCTCCCACCCTCTCTCTCCCTCTCACCCTCTCCCTCTTTCACCCTCTCTCCCTCTCTCGCCCTTTCTCTCCCTCTCGCTCTCTCTCGCCCTCTCTCCCTCACTCGCCCCCTTTCATTCTCTCGCCCTCTCTCTCACTTTCACCCATCGCCCTCTTTCGCCTTCTCACCATCTCTCGCCCTCTCTCGCCCTCACTCCCTCCTTCACCCTCTCTCCCCTATTACCCTCTCTCCCTCTCTCGGCCTCTCTCCCTCTTTCGCCCTCTCTCACATTCTCTCTCCCTCACTCCCTCTCTCACCCTCTCTCTCTCTTTCGCCCTCTCTCACCCTCTCTCGCCCTCTCTCCCTCTCTCACCCTCTCTCCCTCTCTCACCCGCTCTCCATCTTTCGCCCACCCACGCACTCTCCCTCTCTCTCCCGCCCACGCTCTCTCCCTCTCTCACCCTCTCTCTCTCTTTTGCCCTCTCGCCCACTCTCCCTCTCTCGCCCTCTCGCACTCTCTCCGTCTCTCGCCCTCTCTCCTTCTCTCTCCCTCTCACCCTCTCTCGCCCTCTCTCCCTCTTTCGCCCTCTCTCACCTTCTTTCTCTCTCTCCCTCTCTCACCCTCTCTCTCTTTCGCCCTCTCTCACCCTCTCTCGCCCTCTCTTCATCTTTCTCCCACTCTCCCTTTCTATCCTTCTCTCAACCTTTCTCGCCCACTCTCCCTCTCTCACCGTTTCTCCCTCTCTCGTCCTCTCGCCCTCTTTTGACTTCTCTCCCTCTCGTCCTCTCTATCCCTCTCTCGCCCTCTCATCCTCTCTCGCCCTCTTTCACCCTCTCTCCCTCTTACGCCCTCTCTCCCTCGTTTTCCCTCTCTCCCTCTCTTGCCCACTCTCTCTCTCCCACCCTCTCTCCCTCTCTCGCCCTCTCTCCCTCTCCCGCCCTCTCAACCTCTATCGCCCTTTCTCGCCTTCTCTCTCCCTTTCTCCCGATCTCGCCCTCTCTCTCTCTCGCCCTCTTTCACGCCCTCTCCTTCTGTCGCCCTCTCTCCCTCTTTTGCTGTCTCTCCCTCTCTCGCCCTCTCTCCATCTCTCACCCTCTCTCCCTCTCTCACCCGCTCTCCATCTTTCGCCCATCCACGCACTCTCCCTCTCTCTCCCGCCCACGCTCTCTCCCTCTCTCACCCTCTCTCTCTTTCGCCCTCTCGCCCACTCTCCCTCTCTCGCCCTCTCGCACTCTCTCCCTCTCTCGCCCTCTCTCCTTCTCTCTCCCTCTCACCCTCTCTCGCCCTCTCTCCCTCTCTCACCCTCTCTCCTTGTCTCGCCCACTCTTCCTCTCTTGCCCTATCTCCCTCTCTCGCCCTCACTCACTCTTTCGCCATCACTCCCTCTCTCATCTTTTCTCCCTCTTTCGTACTCTCTCCCTTTCTCGTTTTCGCTCCCTCTCGCCCTCTTTCTCCCTCTGTCGCACTCTTGCCCTCTCTCACCGTCTCTTGCCCTCTTTCTCCTTCTCTCCCTCTCTCGCCCTCTCACCCTCTCTTTCCCTCACTCCCTGTCTCGCCCTCTCACCCTCTCTGACCCGCTCTCCCTCTCTCGCATTCTCTCTTTCTCTCACCCCCCTCTCTCGCTCTCTCTACCTCTCTTTCACCCTCTCTTCCTCTCTCTCCCTCACTCCCTCTCGCGCACTTTCTGGCCCCCTCTACCTCTCACTCTCTCCCTCTCTTCCTCTCTTGCCCTTTCTACCTCTCTCGCCCTCTCTCGGTCCTCACTCCCTATTTCGCCATCTCTCCCTCTCTCGTCCTCTCGCCCTCTTTCGTACTCTCTCCCTGTCTCGCCCTCTCTCCCTCTCTCCATCTCTCCCTCTCTCGCTCTCTCTCGCCCTCTTTTGCCTACACTCCCTCTCTCGCCCTCTCTCCCTCTTTCGCCCTCTCGCCCTCTCTCTCCCTCTCTCGCCGTCTCTCGCCCTCTCTCCCTCTCCCACCCTCTCTCTCCCTCTCACCCTCTCCCTCTTTCGCCCTCTCTCCCTCTCTCGCGCTTTCTCTCCCTCTCGCCCTCTCTCGCCCTCTCTCCTTCACTCGCCCTCTTTCATTCTCTCGCCCTCTCTCTCACTTTCGCCCATCGCCCCCTTTCGCCTTCTCACCATCTCTCGCCCTCTCTCGCCCTCACTCCCTCCTTCACCCTCTCTCCCCAATCACCCTCTCTCCCTCTCTCGCCCTCTCTCCCTCTTTCGCCCTCTCTCACCTTCTCTCTCTCTCCCTCTCTCACCCTCTCTCTCTTTCGCCCTCTCTCACCCTCTCTCGCCCTCTCTCCATCTTTCTCCCACTCTCCCTTTCTATCCTTCTCTCAACCTTTCTCGCCAACTCTCCCTCTCTCACCGTTTCTCTCTCTCTCGTCCTCTCGCCCTCTTTTGACTTCTCTCCCTCTCGTCCTCTCTATCCCTCTCTCGCCCTCTCATCCTCTCTCGCCCTCTTTCACCCTCTCTCCCTCTTACGCCCTCTCTCCCTCGTTTTCCCTCTCTCCCTCTCTTGCCCACTCTCTCTCTCCCACCCTCTCTCCCTCTCTCGCCCTCTCTCCCTCTCCCGCCCTCTCAACCTCTCTCGCCCTTTCTCGCCCTCTCTCTCCCTTTCTCCCGCTCTCGCCCACTCTCTCTCTCTCGCCCTCTTTCACGCCCTCTCCCTCTGTCGCCCTCTCTCCATCTTTTGCTGTCTCTCCCTCTCTCGCCGTCTCTCGCCCTCTCTCCCTCTCTCCCTCTCTCACCCGCTCTCCATCTTTCGCCCACCCACGCACTCTCCCTCTCTCTCCCGCCCACGCTCTCTCCCTCTCTCACCCTCTCTCTCTCTTTCGCCCTCTCGCCCATTCTCCCTCTCACGCCCTCTCGCACTCTCTCCCTCTCTCGCCCTCTCTCCTTCTCTCTCCCTCTCACCCTCTCTCGCCCTCTCTCCCTCTTTCTCCCTCTCTCACCTTCTCTCTCTCTCTCCCTCTCTCACCCTCTCTCTCTTTCGCCCTCTCCCACCCTCTCTCGCCCTCTCTCTATCTTTCTCCCACTCTCCCTTTCTATCCTTCTCTCAACCTTTCTCGCCCACTCTCCCTCTCTCACCGTTTCTCCCTCTCTCGTCCTCTCGCCCTCTTTTGACTTCTCTCCCTCTCGTCCTCTCATCCTCTCTCGCCCTCTTTCACCCTCTCTCCCTCTTACGCCCTCTCTCCCTCGTTTTCCCTCTCTCCCTCTCTTGCCCACTCTCTCTCTCCCACCCTCTCTCCCTCTCTCGCCCTCTCTCCCTCTCCCGCCCTCTCAACCTCTCTCGCCCTTTCTCGCCCTCTCTCTCGCTTTCTCCCGCTCTCGCCCTCTCTCTCTCTCTCGCCCTCTTTCACCCCTCTCCCTCTGTCGCCCTCTCTCCCTCTTTTGCTGTCTCTCCCTCTCTCGCCGTCTCTCGCCCTCTCTCCCTCTCTCAGCCTCTCTCCCTCTCTCACCTGCTCTCCATCTTTCGCCCACCCACGCACTCTCCCTCTCTCTCCCGCCCACGCTCTCTCCCTCTCTCACCCTCTCTCTCTCTTTCGCCCTCTCGCCCACTCTCCCTCTCTCGCCCTCTCGCACTCTCTCCCTCTCTCGCCCTCTCTCCTTCTCTCTCCCTCTCACGCTCTCTCGCCGTCTCTCCCTCTCTCACCCTCTCTCCTTGTCTCGCCCACTCTTCCTCTCTTGCCCTTTCTCCCTCTCTCGCCCTCACTCACTCTTTCGCCATCACTCCCTCTCTCATCTTTTCTCCCTCTTTCGTACTCTCTCCCTTTCTCGTGCTCGCTCACTCTCGCCCTCTCTCCCTCTGTCGCACTCTTGCCCTCTCTCACCGTCTCTTGCCCTCTTTCTCCTTCTCTCCCTCTCTCGCCCTCTCACCCTCTCTTTCCCTCACTCCCTGTCTCGCCCTCTCACCCTCTCTGACCCGCTCTCCCTCTCTCGCACTCTCTCTTTCTCTCACCCCCTCTCTCTCGCTCTCTCTACCTCTCTTTCACCCTCTCTTCCTCTCTCTCCCTCACTCCCTCTCGCGCACTTTCTGGCCCTCTCTACCTCTCACTCTCTCCCTCTCTTCCTCTCTTGGCCTTTCTCCCTCTCTCGCCCTCTCTCGGTCCTCACTCCCTATTTCGCCATCTCTCCCTATCTCGTCCTCTCGCCCTCTTTCGTACTCTCTCCCTGTCTCGCCCTCTCTCCCTCTCTCCATCTCTCCCTCTCTCGCACTCTCTCGCCCTCTTTCGCCTATACTCCCTCTCTCGCCCTCTCTCTGCCTCTTTCGCCCTCTCTCCCTCTTTCGCCCTCTCTCGCTCTCCTTCCCTCTCTCGCCCTCTCTCCCTCTTTCGTCCTCTCGCCCTCTCAAACGCGCTCTGCCTCTTTGCCCTCTCTCCTTCTTTCGCCCTCTCATCCTCTCCTTCCCTCTCTCCCTCTCTCGCCCTCTCTACCTCTCTCGCCCTCTCCCTTTCTCTCTTGCCCTCTCTACCTCTCTTTCACCCTCTGTTCCTCTCTCTCCCTCACTCCCTCTCTCACACTTTCTCGCCCTCTCTACCTCTCACTCTCTCCCTCTCTTCCTCTCTTGCCCTTTCTCCCTCTCTCGCCCTCAGTCACTCTTTTGCCATCACTCCCTCTCTCGCCCTCTTTCACCCTCTCTTGCCGTCTCTCACCCTCTCTCTCTCACCCTCTCTCCATCTTTCTCCCGCCCACGATCTCCCTCTTTCACCCTCTCCCCATCTCTCCTGCTCTCGCCCTCTCCCCCTCTTTCGCCCTCGCTTCCTCTCTCGCCCTCTCTCCCTCTCTCTCCCACTCTCCCTCTCTATCCCTCTATCTCGACCTTTCTCGCCCGCTCTCCCTCTCTCACCGTTTCTCCCTCTGTCGCCCTCTCTCCCTCTTTTGACTTCTCTCCCTCTCGTCCTCTCCCCCTCTCTCGCCCTCTCACCCTCTCACCTGCTCTCGCCCTCTCTCCTTCACTCGCCCTCTCTCTCTCTGGCCCTCTCGCCCACTCTCCCTCTCTCGCCCTACCTCCATCTCTCTCCCCCTCTCTCCCACTCACCCTCTCTCTCCCCCTCTCTCCCTTCTCTCCCTCTCTCTCTCTCCTTGTCACGCCCTCTCACCCTCTCGCCCTCTGTCGCACTCTTGCCCTCTCTCGCTGTCTCTTGCCCTCTTTCTCCTTCTCTCCCTCTCTCACCCTCTCTCCCTCTCTCGCCCTCGCTTCCTCGTTCGCCCTCTCTCCCTCTCTCGCCCTCTCACCCTCTCTTTCCCTCACTTCCTGTCTCGCCCTCTCTTTCTCTCTGACCCGCTCTCCCTCTCTCGCACTCACTCTTTCTCTCACTCTCTCTCCCTTTCTTGCCTTCTCTCGCCCTCTCTCTCTCTCTCGCTCTCTCTCCCTCTCTTTCACCCTCTCTTCCTCTCTCTCACTCACTCCCTCTCTCGCACTTTCTCGCCCTCTCTACCTCTCTCTCTCTCCCTCTCTTCCTCTCTTGCCCTTTCTCCCTCTCTCGCCCTCTCTCGTCCTCACTTCCTATTTCGCCATCTCTCTCTCTCTCGTCCTCTCGCCCTCTTTCGTACTCTCTCCCTGCCTCACCCTCTCTCCCTCTCTCCTTTTCTACCTCTCTCGCCCTCTCTCGCCTACACTCCCTCTCTCGCCCTCTCTCCCTCTTTCGCTCTCTCTCCCTTTCCTTCCCTCTCTCACCCTCTCTCCCTCTTTCGTCCTCTCGCCCTCTCTAACTCTCTCTGCCTCTTTCGCCCTCTCTCCTTCTTTCGCCCTCTCTCCCTCTCCTTCCCTCTCTCGCCCTCTCTCCCTCTTTCGTCCTCTCGCCCTCTCTCCCTCTCTCGCCCTCTCACCCTCTCTTTCCCTCACTCCCTGTCTCGCCCTCTCATTCTCTCTGACCCGCTCTCCCTCTCTCGCACTCACTCTTTCTCTCACCCTCTCTCCCTTTCTTGCCTTCTCTCGCCCTCTCTCTCTCTCGCTCTCTCTACCTCTCTTTCACCCTCTCTTCCTCTCTCTCCCTCACTCCCTCTCTCGCACTTTCTCGCCCTCTCTACCTCTCTCTCTCTCCCTCTCTTCCTCTCTTGCCCTTTCTCCCTCTCTCACCCTCTCTCGTCCTCACTTCCTATTTCGCCATCGCTCCCTCTCTCGTCCTCACGCCCTGTTTCGTACTCTCTCCCTGTCTCGCCCTCTCTCCCTCTCTCCATTTCTCCCTCTCTCGCCCTCTCTCGCCTACACTCCCTCTCTCGCCCTCTCTCCCTCTTTCGCTCTCTCTCCCTTTCCTTCCCTCTCTCGCCCTCTCTCCCTCTTTCGTCCTCTCGCCCTCTCTAACTCTCTCTGCCTCTTTCGCCCTCTCTCCTTCTTTCGCCCTCTCTCCCTCTACTTCCCTCTCTCCCCCTCTCTCCCTCTTTCGTCCTCTCGCCCTCTCTAACTCTCTCTGCCTCTTTCGCCCTCTCTCTTTCTTTCGCCCTCTCACCCTCTCCTTCCCTCTCTCCCTCTCTCGCCCTCTTTCCCTCTCTCGCCCTCTCTCTCTCGCCCTCTCTACCTCTCTTTCACCCTCTCTTCCTCTCTCTCCCTCACTCCCTCTCTCGCATTTTCTCGCCCTCTCTACCTCTCTCTCTCCCTGTCTTCCTCTCTTGCCCTTTCTCCCTCTCTCGCCCTCTCTCCGTCTTTTGCCCTCTCGTCCTCTCTCACTTTCTCTGCCTCTTTCGCCCTCTCTCCCTCTTTCGCCCTCTCTCCCTCTCCTTCCCTCTCTCTCTCTCTCTCTCTCGCCCTCTCTCCCTCTTTCGTCCTCTCGCCCTCTCTCACTCTCTCTGCCTGTTTCGCCCTCTCTCCTTTCGCCCTCTAACCCTCTCCTTCCCTCTCTCCCTCTCTCGCCCTCTCTCCCTCTCTCGCCCTCTCTCCCGCTCGCACCTTCTCTCTCTCTTTTGCCCTCTCTCCCTCTCTCGCCCTCTCTCCCTGTCTCGCCCTCTCTCGCCCTTTCTCCATCTCTCCCTCTCTCTCTCCCTCACTCCCTCTCTCGCATTTTCTCGCCCTCTCTACCTCTCTCTCTCCCTGTCTTCCTCTCTTGCCCTTTCTCCTTCTCTCGCCCTCTCTCCGTCTTTTGCCCTCTCGTCCTCTCTCACTTTCTCTGCCTCTTTCGCCCTCTCTCCCTCTTTCGCCCTCTAACCCTCTCCTTCCCTCTCTCCCTCTCTCGCCCTCTCTCCCTCTCTCGCCCTCTCTCCCGCTCTCACCTTCTCTCTCTCTTTTGCCCTCTCTCCCTCTCTCGCCCTCTCTCCCTGTCTCGCCCTCTCTCGCCCTTTCTCCATCTCTCCCTCTCTCGCTCTCTCTCGCCCTCTCTCACCTACACTCCCTCTCTCGCCCTCGCTCCCTCTTTCGCCCTCTCACCCTCTCTTTCCATCTCTCTCGCTGTATCACCCTCTCACCCTCTCTGGCCCTCTCTCCCTCTCTCGCCTTCTCTCGCCCTCTCTCTCTCTCTCTCTTGCCCTCTCTACCTCTCTTTCACCCTCTCTTCCTCCCTCTCCCTCACTCCCTCTCTCGCACTTTCTCGCCCTCTCTACATCTCTCTCTCTCCCTCTCTTTCTCTCTTGCCCTTTCTCCCTCGCTCGCTCTCTCTCCCTCACTCCATCTATCCCTCTCTCGCTCTCTCGCCCTCTCTCCCTCTCTCGCCCACACTCCCTCTCTCGCCCTCTCACCCTCTTTCGCCTTCGCCCAACTCTCACTCTCTTTGCCTCTTT